>NC_143572.1:69570000-69797500 GCF_054136105.1 Typopeltis vanoorti
TAAGCACGACGAATAAAGTACCCAACATTGTCATTTATATCCAAGAGGATAAAGAAGCTGTGGAAAGGGTGCAAAGAAGAGTTACAAAGAGTATATCCGGATTATGGGATTTAGATTATGAGGACAGATTGCGAGTATGTGGATTGCAGACCCTGGTTAACATGAGAAAGAGGATAATATGATAGAGGTCTATAAACTTTTGAATGGGTGTTATAGCATTTCAAATGATGAAATTTTTCGTTATATGGAAGGTGGGGAGAGAACACGGGGGCATCCATGGAAGTTAAGGTTGTTCTCAGTCAAGAAAGGGGTAATAGCTAGGTTTTTCTCCCAGAGAGCAGTGAGTGAGTGGAATAATTTGCTCTTAGATGTTAGTGAGTGCATCTAGTGTAAATGAATTTAAGGGAAGGTATGATAGCTGGGTTGGATAATTTAAAGCCTCCCTCGATGAGCCTTGCCTCCCTGGAGGTCTCAGATAATAATAATAATAATAATAATAATAATAATAATAATAATAATAATAATAATAATAATATTTTAAGCAGTTGAACTTTATCTCAAAATATAGTTGTCATTCCGTTCTACTTATAGGTTGACATTCCTTCCGGCTTTTTAAATGAAAGTAAGTTAGCTAGTCTCATACGGTCGTAGTTTTTCGGATCCCGTACGCTTCCATTTTAATTCCGTCAACAGGAAATGCAACCAGAACAATGGGCACGCAACAGACACAATTTATTAACAGCCATTGTTATATTAATAGGCATAATTACACTCGCTTCGTAGCCTCGGTTTCTACAAGAGTAATGCAAAACAACTCAATAAAATCACTCTATCTTAGCTATTCATATCTTATGATCTACCTGGGCACGTGCGATTAACACATCCTGCAATGACGTCATGTTTACATCATTATCTGCACATTTTAGTAACAGAAACTATTCTGTCGCAGTTGTAAAATCGTGGGTGGTTTAAGTAGCATGTTGATACGGTTAGACTCGTCTCTTATGACCTTTAATCGATGCTTTTAATATTTTATTCTGTGAGACTTTACATTTTATCATTTCGTAGTAGTACCTTTAATTACACCATCTGGACCGAGTCCAAACTGGAAGAAAGCATGCCATAAGAGACCTTCAGTTGCCCTTGACAATACTAGACCAGCCCTATCAATGTACGACCAACAGGAGCTACTCGTCCCACAACTTTTTATCAAATGACAAGGAAAACATTACCATTCACTGCATAGGTGAGCGATATAAAAATAAAGTTGACTGAAGCACAATAATGAATTCTCTTCGAATGAAAATAATCAAGCTACTACCTTGTAACAAAGTAGTGAAAGCGAAGTTCAGCGACATGTCCTTTTAGAAACGTATGTTACAGAAAAGAAGTCTCTTTCGAGAAGGGAACACGAAGGAAAATTTTGAAGATATTCGCAATATCTTCAAGATTGTGAAGATAAAATTAACCCCGTCTTCATATTGGAAAGATAATTTCATCTGAAGATGAAAGTCACACTGTGAATAGCATCTTCAGAGTTATGTGAGGTCAGTTCAAAATCACGTCATATTTCTGCATGTTTAATTAATCAGACGACAACCTGTATAACAAACTGTTCTTTGCCCCTTAGCCAGTCAAGGTTCGTTATTCAGTCTGACCCTTTCGCCCTAAAATCTGCTCAAGTCTGGGGTAGACAGTCTGGTTCAAACGTTACTTGCCATCACTACGTCCAACTGACTGTAAAGTAGGATCCGTCGTTCCACTAAATGGTATTTTGCATTTCAAGGTCCCAACATCTCCGATGACGAGGCATCGACTGTACTGATAACCAGCTATGTGCAGCTGTTAGCCCATAGATTTTAATGGAATGTTGTATCTATGCACCTTCAGCTACTACGGTTGACGTGACTTCCTGATAGAACGTCTGCTTAGCTTGACTGACTGTTTTAGTGTCTGCTGCCCTCTTGTGGCCGTTTTAGATCTGTTAGGTCGATGATCAAGTTAGTTTAGTTAGTCTCCAGTGATTAGCTTGGTAATTAGGACGAATATATCTGATTTGGGAATGGTTAACAAAGGTGATAATGTTCTGAATAGCAGTTGCACTGTTGTGACAATATTAACTTGTTTAACTTCGTTAATTTGATGGCAACTGATGAAACATGTTTATTCAAATGCTTTGCGTGTAAGACTTGCAAAAAAAAAAAAAAAAAAAAAAAAAAAAAAACCGTCATTTGAGAGTTATTTTAACTCTAAAATAGCAGCAATTTTAAAGTTAAAATTGCTGTTATCTCCCACCATATTTATCTACACAGTTTTCTCACAGAAAATCGCTTTTGTATCATAGAAAGTGATATTTCATTTATATGGTTTTTTTTCCTTTTAATTTATGAAGCAAAATCTATGAAAATATGCTATTTGTTATCCCGAACATTTTTGCTTCATGTGAAATCTTCTGAAAGAAAATCTCTGAAGAAACACACCACCTTTAAATAGGTAGGTGTGTGTGGGGGGGGAAGAGTCTTGATATCTGCTTCTGTTATTAAATGTGATGATAGAATTTCTTTTAGGGATATGACAAACAAATGATATCGTCTATAGCGACGTTCATTTATTTGTTTTAACGTCATAGTGGACCACAACTAAAATAGTTACAACTCGTGATCAATTCATGGAATGATTTTCATCCTTTCTTTCTCCAGTGAGAGTTTGATAAGAAAGTTCACACCAAACGGGAACATTCTGAACACTTGCCTAAACCACTGATGATCTCAGTGTTGCATTTACGATAAAACATCCAATAGCAATGACAGTTCAATGATGATCTGCAATGACATCCTACGTTTGTCACGCGAGCTTAATTTAGAGACCTGAAAGGCCACCTTTGCTTAATACCCACTACCCTAGTGTTGAAAATGCTTAAACACATCTGTAAACCATTTCAAGCTAGTGTGACAAACTTATGCCTTTTACATAATTCCTTAACATTCTGATACCGCAGAAGACAAAGGTGTAAGTTTAGATAAGTAGGAAATAAATAGAATTATTGACTAAACATTAATTGAGAGAGTGAAAGTCATATTGTCAAATATGGATTCAAATCTTTTACTCTTTTTTGTACCTTAAGGAAAAAAACATAAGCACGAAAGCACTGGGTATTAAATCGCAGATGTTATTTGAAGTTAAGTAATCGTGTCGCTGAAAAAAAAGAAATAAGGTAATTGCAGGGCTGAGTTCTGGCTGGTTTAGAACGTTCTTGATGTAATAGAAAATAGGAAAAATATTAATTTGATTGCTTTGTAACTTCTAAGTCCTCTGTAGTGCTGTGTCATGCTAAAAAGCGGCCTCCAGAAAGTTGTGCGTGACAAATAAGACTTATCAGAAATTACTCTCAATACCTACAAGGCCGACTTGCTGGCACTAACATGGGTGCCATCAATTACTCTTAAGTTTTTAATTCACTTAGCATGATAAGTCACGTTTTTCTCATCTACTGCAAGTTAAATGTGTTGCAGGAATAACATTGCCATCATGTGGCTAGTAAAATGATTGCAGTCATGTGACTAGCAATTCCCAAAGGAACAAACCCCCAGAAGAACGTGCAACTTGTCAGACGCTCATAGAGGCGTTCCAAGTGTGAACTTCCGCAGAAACTTTGACCACTGCCAGGATTGCACTTTTTTTTTCATGTCGCGACACAAAGTGGAGTATAGAATTACGAAAGAATTGTGTACATGTGTGTGTGTGATGTTCGTTAGCCTCTCTGATGTCTGGGTAACTCTTTATGGCGTCAAATGAGAACTTTGACGTCTTCTTAACCCTCCGCCACCCGATGAAACCGTAGAATGAATCGGATGAAGACTGAAAACACAACCTGAAACTTGAGCCCCCTCCCCCTTCTCCTTAGCGATTATGGATGAGCACTTTTTGAAGAATTCTTGCGTCACCATCACTCTATTTATCATAATCCCATGATCTAATAATACCCTGGATGTTCATGTAATCGGGTGAAAATGTTACGAATAAATAAAATTTAATTTTTAATATTTTAGGTAAAACCTAGCGTTTTGTGTTATTATACCTTAACTTATTTTACCAGTTCATATTTAAATATCTTTGTGTTACCTCTTTAACGTCACCTTGAAATCTACATTTTACCCGCATTAATTTAAGATTTATTTTTTCCCCTGTTATAAAAACATGTATTAAATTTGTAAGTTTGGTTTCTAATTTGCAGTCGAAATTTGATCCATTTTATAGATAAAAGAATTGAAATTTAAATATTAAATGGATAGCAAAATTTTATAATCTTATTTCTCTGATTTCTGTGAAAAAAAAATCTTGATAATTTCAAAGAAGTTACAAAAACTTGTAACCTGGTTATTTTCAACCAATTTACTTTGTAAAATATTGAAAGAGAGCCTTCGTAGCTCAGCTGATTTCGACGGAGATCTTTCTTTAGAAATATACGAGTTCGAATCCCCTCTATGGAACGAGGAATCTTTATCGGAGCTTTTCAATAGAAGGTGAGCCATCATATGCAGATGAAGGTTTCATTTCTCCCAAAAACTCGCAGTTTTTGTCCCTCTAAACAGGCAAATCAGTCTCGTGAACACACACACACAAGTATATCTACAGACATAGAATAATATTATTTGACAAGACAAGCAACGGAAACTAACTTGTTCTATAATAATTCCCTAATAAAGCAGCATTGCTACCCCACCAAACATTAGGTTGAGGGGAAAACGCACGCACGAATAGTATTTGGAATTAACTAGGATTTCTAGTAACGTTTTCCTTAATTTCGGCCATTTAGATTCCACCAAAGTAGAGAAATGGTATTCATTTGAAAATTAGATGTAAAATTTAAGGTCAAATTAAGAAGTACAATTAAAACATTTTAATCCTTAAAATTAATCAATTTTTTATTGTAGCGAAACGAGTTGAATGTAAAATTTAGATTAAATCTGAATAGATTTAGAACTTAAGTATTCGCCACCGTCATTAGTAATTAGTATTTTAAGTTCGTAAAATTTAGTCCGATTCGTAATCCATCGTTGTCCTTCAAGTTAATTTGCAATCAGACCAAGCACGCATGATGACCGTTCCAGTAAGATTAAATTAAGAGATTGGTTATTTATTGGGCCACTTAAGATGGTCTGAGAGGCTTCTTTCATTTGGGACTCGCGGAAGTTCAAATGGTTTATCACACACGCACAAACTCTGAGAGCCTAAGAAAGCACATGATGTTGTCTAATCCACAGAAGCACGCGCCATGAATGAAAGTGAAGAATAACGCTATCAAAATTCTCACCAGTTAAATAGCACATCTCTTGCGTGAAAGTGGAAAGAATAGTGGTTCGAAATAGTCCATTAATTCCGTGCTAACAGTTAAAAACGACATCTTTCCGGAGAGCAAAACAAAACAACAGCGAAACAGTTTGTTGCACTCATTATAGAATACTGGGTTAAATGAAGACTGATTTATCGCTTTGCAAATATAATAGGCAGGGAACTTCACAGTTATAGCAAAAGTCGATGTCATAATATTACGACTGCCCCCGTATTTCAGTGCGTAGGCTCGTAAGTCTCACGTACAGTTAATATTCATATTTTCTAAGATGACATTGTGACGCAAATTTTCAAGGCTCACTGCTAGTATGACGTGTGAGCCAATGAAGGCCAAGCCTACATGCTTGCACCTATGAAGAATGCAGGACCAGTGACGTAAAAACTTGCAGATATTGCAGTATCCGTATCCCATAGCCCTTTGGCAATTTGTGTTATTTTTCTTCTTTCTCTAACACAGTAACCTAACCGGTTCACTCTCTCTCTCTCTCTCTCTCTCTCTCTCTTAGTTCAGCATATTCTTCACGTCTTTCTTATTTTTTTTCCTTCGTTTCGTTTCAACTTACACAATACATTTTTGATCTTTTCCCTTCTAATAACAACACTACGCATCTGTTAAGGCATTTAGAGACTACCTTTTGATTCAGACGTTCAAAAGTTACAGTTTTTCATTTTAAATGTATTCAGACGATTTCAAATACGTTAGCTACATTTTTATTGTCGGTATTCATCATTATATTGTTTTATTGTTTTTTATTTCTAGTATACGAAGATGTATTTTTGCTTCAGACGATTTAATACGACAAAAATAAAGAATTATAAAAAAATATATAATAATAATTAAAATACATTTTTTATCTGTAGTCCTATATTGAATTAATTTTTTCGGCTTCTCTTCGTATTTTGAGATCTGTCGGAGTGCAACTAATGGGTATAATTAATTTATATAACATAAACACGACTGTAAATCAGAAAGTACCGGCAGTGTTGTATTTTTTATTATCTTCCCATTAATATATATTATGCTCAAAGGTTTATCACAGTCAAGTAGCTTCGTACAAACCTAATTGATATCTTGCTGAAAGGTTAATGTTATCCGCATATTCTGCTATATCACTCAAAGCGTATGCTCCCTGGTCGATTTCTCTGTTTTTCAAGATAGGAATCACAGCTCCCTGGGTGGGCGAAAACCCAACCACCTCTTTAATAAGAGATTGGCTAACTAATCCATAGTTAAAAGCTACTTATAAAGGTTGGTCGCAGCTTAGACAGGATGAGACCCAGCGTCCTTTCAACTATATGACATTGTCAATGCTGACTTAGATATGGTAGATTTGTAATGTTTAATTTTTTTAATTGATCCCCTCATACATGCACACAGCCTTTTATGTCCCACCGTTATTTAAATGAGGTATTTGATGTTACGTAGTCGTCGTCATGCTAAATTATCCGCCTGAACATGGCTGCACTACCGACCACATGCCGAAGAAGAACAGGGTGATGTGCTTCAGTTTTCATGGACGACTTCAGCAGTTGAAGAAATGCATGACAGATTTTCGCAGCGGGACCGATTCAACTAACCGTATTCAAGTACATTCAAAACTGACCGAGCAAATGTTACTATCGAAGAATCATTTACATAAAGGCATTGAAAAGCTCACGTACTTGTTTACTCACGTTTCATCACCAGTGTATCTCAAGAGACGTGCCTTTTCTTAGGATATCTCTTCAAAAAGGTGGGTTAGTTAAATACGTTCCCCAAACGTTTATTTATCTCCAAGCTCTTCAAGAAATTATTTACTACAAACCTTTGGAAGGCTTCTACAAAGTTAACGATTTCCCTTCTGATTATTTATGATTTTTCCTATGAAGCTATCCAGAATAAGCTTGACTTCAATAAAGTTTAGACAAAAAGAGTTTCGAAACAATTCCCGTCTGCTGGACATCTCTAACCGTATTTTAAATAAACCATCATAATAAAACTGACATCTTCTTGAGGCGATCGCCACGTGATGAAACGAGGTTCACCACCGCTCAAACTTCTTTGGGATATGCTATCACGAGTCCTTTAAATGATGTTGGTAAGGTCCTAGTTAGAAAAGGAGTCCATTACTAAACATGAAATACTGCGTGATAAGCTGATGCCAGGATTCGAAATAAATGCCAAGAAATTTTTGTCACAGGATGTCTCCTAACAACGCCAATCTCCAAACTGCTGGTCAAAATGTTCCAGAAGTCATAGTTGAAGGCTCTACAGCATTCCTCGTGCTGTCCAGATCTTATTCTATCGATCTGTGACTTGTTTGGACTATCAGAAGCTCTTAGAGAGAATCAAAGAAGTGGCGATACATGAACAATTTGCAATCCATCTTCATATGTAATTTTTCTCTGCAAGCATACGACAGCTCGTGCATCGCTGGACAGAATATATTGAAAAAGGAAGGTAACTATATTGGAAAATTATGCAGTTTACATTATCAGTGGTTATGATCATTTTGGCAAGAAAGCACATGCTTTCTGAACTTATTTCGCAATATAAAAATACTTTCTGACTTATTTCGCAATACAAAAACAAGAAAGAAATAATCCTCGACAAGAATAGAATGGGTGTTTTGTAATCGCATTCCTGTACAGTAACATCGTTAATATCAAAGTAGTTGAGCTTAGAGCTATTTTTGCACTATAATAAAATTTTAATTTTCTCAGTTGTGACATTAAAATGGTTCACTTGAAATAACAAATTTTTAACAATGATTCTGACTATTAATAATTTAAATGTTGTTAAATATCTTCAGGCTGGAGAATTGTTAGTATAATTTCGAATCGTTTTGTGTTAGATGAAAGGAAGCCTATTTATCCATCTCTTGGCCAATCCATGCAATGAACATCTTCTCTCTCTCTCTCTCTCTCTACTGACTGATTTGTTTTTCTGATTAAATGAATATTCAATAGCATTAACAAGTATCACGTCGTCCTCCATGCTCTATTTTGATTACTCTTCCAGTATATACCATATAGTTTTGAAAATAGCAGATGTGAATTCCCAGTGAAAACATAAACAGAAATGCGTTAACGCGGAAGGCAACAAAGTGAAGTGTGAAATGACGAAAAAGCAATGCGGAGATGTTCGTTCAGATGTGAGGGTGACATTGATGATAACACGGTTTTGATAAGGGAATTCTTTTTTCTATTCTTTTTGTGCTACAGGAACATGGTACAAACATTTTTTAGAACATCTTGGAGCATTAGAAGCGTGAAATTTATTCCTTTTACGTTATATTAATAAATCGATCATGTTAATTATTATTACAACGCTTGGTTACTGACATTTTCCGAGAAAATAACTGTTCATGTTTCATTAATGGACAAAATATCAAATGGGATTTTATATTTGTGTTGTGGTGTCTCTCTTGATCTTATATAGCCAAGACTCTCTCTCTCTCTCTCTCTCTCTCTCTCTCTCTCTCTCTCTCTCTCTCTCTCTCTCTCCTTGCAACATGTTTTGATTTGTTTCGTTTGATATAATCTAATCACACAGCAGGAGAGCGACCTTCTGCCCTCGACGCTTCTGTGACGCAGTGGGAAGAACGACACGTGCCCTTTGGTTGGAAAGACCTCACTTCAAATCTTGTCACGGACAATCCTCTAGGCCTTTTCATCTGAGATGATGAAACATGTCGCCAATCCGAATCTCCCATAACCAGTCATATCGTTTTTTTAAAAAAATTAATTATAAATCGCTCGCTATAATGTATTAATGCACTTGCTGTTATCAGAAATAGATCTTTCAATCTAGGTGGTGGTTAGATGCTCGTTCAAAACTTTTTTGATGTTTATTGCCTGAAGATAGTAAACTTTCTCTGCTAATACTTCAGCTGATCTGCTAACCACTTTTATTAAAAATTTGTAATTCACTAAAATAGTTGTAAGGTAAATTATCTTATATGAAAACGCTTAATAAAAAAGAACGCAGCAAAAAATGAATTATAATTGCGCTAGACTCCATCTCCTTATAGCATTCATCATGTCCTATGTCGCATTTACTAAGAATTTTATTTTTTTCTCAACTTACCATAAATGCAGCGGCTTAAGAGAGTTGTATTTTCAGTGGGAAAGGATATACTCTCATTTTTCAGATATTAGAAATTACAAAATCTCATTGCACATTCTTCGTAGCCAACGAATAAGATCTGCAAGCATTGGACGTGTAAGATAACTTTAAACATACTCGGTCACTAGTTCAAATCGTGAGTAGTGTCGTGTTGCAGCTGAAGTATTCCATCCGGAAATGAAATTTGGAATAATTATTTCAAGAAATAACGTACATTAACTTATGTTGGAAAGGTTGATTTACGGTGTTTAGAATTATCTTGGCGGCGCCTAAATCTATCTGGCAACAACTGTGTGTGTTTTACATGGAAGAAAACACTGCGTTTTCAGGAGAATTTCTCGAATATTTTATACAGTTTTTTCCTTGAGAGTAGGAATATAAATTTAAAGTGCTATGTATCTATATATATGAAATATATGCTAACAGAAAAAATATAGGGAGGTGTTTCGAAAAACATTTTGTCTCTGAAGATAAAGAGGAGTACCAGAAAGCCAAGTGACCCCTGAATAATGGATGTCTGCTTGTTTAGATTTAAATTACAAAACATCTAAGGCTATTGGCTATATTACATTTGAAAAATTGCGTTCCTTTTCCGACTGATTTGCATATTTTGTGGGGAACGAAGAACTTGAGGCTATAAAAAATTGCCACTAAGTTTGATGGGTTAACTCACCCTCCAGGCAGCATGAACAGCGCCTCCACATGGATGTTTGCGATTGTGTTTAGGAGGTAAATAGTTCTCGTCGTCCAGTAGGAAATCATTACTATTACAGAGCTGAAGAAGGGGCTTGAAAAATGTTCTATGTTTGGTCTTGAAACCAGGATTAGTGTTAGATTATCTAATCCGTAGATAATATTTTCTAATCCTTTTACCAGTGTACTAAATATGTTTTAAATGTACTTTCGTGGGCGGGATGCAGAAAATAAAGTTGCAGAGATCTATAAATGCTCCTCTCGTATCACATTTATCGAACTCTTTCCTTAAAATCATCGTCGCTATCGCCTATTCTTCAGAGGCACTCGATTTCAATAACGCCAAGTTGTTGAAGTTAAGATTCTGTAGATGAGTATATCTGAATCATTTAACTTCTTTTGTATATAACGAATTTCACTGAATATAACGCTTGTCGCTGACCTTATGAATTAGAGCGTGACCACAAGACTAGTTTGTGTACCAAGAATTTCCTAAAAAAAACAAAGAAATGAAAGATAGAATGAAAAATAAAAAAGGAAGAAAAATTGTAGCTTTTAGGTGAACCTTAGTTTACCTAAAATATAAGATTTCTTTTGATCTTGCTGAAATTTGGCTAGTCGTGATGTAAGAGATTAAACTGAGTGAAGAAGAAGAAGATACTTGGAATGGTTTAATAAGCAAAAAGCATTCAAAAAAAAAGTTTCAGAAATATCTAAACTGGAATTAACTATTTTATTTTTGGAACCTGGATACGAATTCCTTATTTCCTAGACGGGATTCTAACCTAGTTTTCGAAACCTGCCCCCCCCCCCCCAAATGGGATGATAGTTCTTCCGATTCTGATACTGGAATACTTGAGAAGAGGGGAAAACAGGATGGTCAATTTCAATGGAATGCCGTCTTGTCGATGATCTCTCCACTTGTCTTTTTTACTGAATTACTTCACTCTAACACGTAGGTTGGTTTTTTTTTCTCCACACACACACATACACACCTGTTCTATCGTTTCATTGAGCATTTGCAACAAATGAAGTGGTACGCATAATCGCTCTGCTGAGAAGGAACCGATCAATATCAACAAACTCTCCAAACTCAGAGAACTAATCGTTTGTATGTATATTATTGCTATTCTACTACTACTAACAACAACAAATGAACACTTTTAAGCAGGCGAAAGTCATGAAACCAATATGAATGAAATTAAATTTGTTTCATTACAATTAAGGTGACAATTATTACATGCATAATATGCATAACTCAAAAGGAACAACTTATCTGAATTACGCTTTGTGCCATGTGCTTTCATCCGCTGTATCTATACTTTTTGTTAACCGGTATAATATTTTGAAGTAGTGATATTTCATATAGAACTCCTTTCTTATTCCATGATATATGGAATACAGAATACCCGTATACAGAACTCTTTTCCACAATCTGTCGTAGCATTCCGTTATGTGAGTGAATGGTATTTTGTTTCTCTTTCGTAGTAGCAGTGTAACGAAAAGAGGTGAAAACTCTCCAAGTGTGTATGAAATTAATAATAATTACGATAACAAATTATTATAATAGCATAATTACAGGATGACCAATAAACAAAGCAATCGTTATACCAGATCTACTGTTATTATATCACAGTGTGGTTACATCATAATAACTACTTTTCCAAAACATTTAAAATCATAATTATTATTATAAATAATGTTTATGGAGAGATATTCATTCCAGTGTAACCATCGAAGGTATACTGGATATAATTTTTAAAGACATTTGTGTTTTAAGTCACGAACTCTTGATATTTGGACATATAATAAACAGCCATTCTGCTGTGAAACAATATACACTATTTGGCTTTCGCTTTGGACAGGATAATAATGAGGCATCATCTACGTTGTGCTGAATTGGTTAATAATTAAGCGACATGCAAAGTTAGAAATTGTAAATCGAAGCCATTGTGGCAATCAATGGCTTCTCTTATCGGGAGAAGCGACGCAGATCTGTGAAACAGGTCTAGATAAAGGCATTCAAAGTCGTTAAACAGATCAGACAGCTGTCAGACCGACCTCAGCTTATTAGATGGTATTTTATCGATAATAATATCCAAGAAGAAATATAAAAAATTACTTTGAGTTTGAAGGTCGAGCGGAGATGCTAGGTAATGAAATACGTCGGCTAACAACGTTTGAAAAATTATAAGTAGCCTGAAGAAATTATTAACACCACTTTTTTGAAATTAACAAAAATTAAGTATAAAAATAGTACTTTTTTGATTCAGAAAGTCGCAGTTTTCTTCACGAATAGATTATAGCATTTAGAATAAAATTATTTATTAAATACATATTAAATCTACTAAATATAACAAAAATAAAGTAAAAATACGCCTTTCAAAAAGGTCATTGTTAGTAATTGATTCATATAGCAGCAACAATAACAGTTTGAATGAAAAATGCTTATTCGCAGCGACATCTGTTGGATGGTTTTTTGTGTCGGAACTTGGCGCTTAACTCTAAGCTACTTTGGGAAAAGGTTTCATTAACACGACGCTCTAAATCTACAACATTTTTTATTGGTTCACCGTTTGTATGATCTTTTTTTTTTATTCCCAGTGTACTACATACAAAGAAATACAAGGATTAGAATTGGCAACCTGGTTTGGCTAGACACAATATTTTGTCTTGCGGCCAGCTGTCTGTGTGCTATCAAAGCTCTTAGTCAGTGCAAAGAATTTCTTTACTCATCTGTTCGTTTCGAGTTATTTTGAAATTCTCGAAGTTTCCTTGTTGGGAATAAAAATTATTTTTGCGAAGTAAGACAATTGCCGATTTTCTTTCTAAAAGAGGCGATTGTGAGTCAAAAGAAACAATAATAGAAACAACTGAGGGGTTATTTGCGTGTAACATAGCATCGAGCGACAAAAACAGGTTGCTCTGTAAGAACTAAAACGATTGCTTTGTTGAAAAAAGTTCAGTGTTGCATGTGAATATATATGAGAAATATCAGGTCAGATGAGTAAACGGTGCAATATTACACTTGATTAGATTCTTATGTTATGACAAGAGAAATTTATTAAGAAAATATAGCAATCTTTTTATGTAATAAAGGAATTTTAACACTAGCAGTCTGTTCTGTTGAGTGCTGATAGTCGTTGTAATACCACTGTCACTTTTGAACATTTTTAAAATTTAATTAAAGCTCATAACCAGTTGCGGCTCGTGGCTTCAAATCGTGGGGGGGGGGGGTGCTGCAACTTTTGAAATATGTATACACACTGTAAGTACAGTGTATACGTGATTGGATAAAATATCAAAATAATGGTAAAAATTAAAAAAGAATTAAACATGAAAAAATATTGTTTATTATCGATAAAATTATACAGTTTGGTATAATTCAAAATTACTTAAAAAAATAAAATCTATTCTTGTTTTTTCATGAAAAAATATTCTTTATTATCGATAAAATTATACAGTTTATTATAATTCAGAATTACTTTAAAATAAAATCCATTCTTTTAATTGTAATTAAAGGAACGAATTTACAATTTTTGGACATTACAATTAAATCCTTTAATTGTAATGTCCAAATATTTAAAGAGACGGAGTAAACACGATAAACACTACGAACACTTTACTACTGGCGCAAACTGCATATAAACAACAGTGGAACTGCGCGACGGACAGTGCCGCATTACGCTAATAGCTCGCATCTCACTATGACGTGCTTATGCTTGCGCGAGTAGCAATATGACACTGTGGTGGTAAAACACGGTGCTGCTAGCGTCCTTCGCCCTCCTAAGTGCTACAAGATCGTTTTTTTTTTATTATTTTTTAAACAAAATAAGAGAATTGTATAGGATTGTTGATGATAAAATTAAATATTACAAGCAAATATAAATAAATTAATAAATATATTTATATATCGAAAAAAAAATGGGGGTGCTGCAGTTCCTATGTACGGTAATAACATAAGAGCCTCTGTAGCTGTCGATATAGTGGAAGCGCTTTGGTTCGAAAGCCCTGCCTTCGAATCCTCGTCTGGGACGCTGTTCATACGGGGAAGGCAAAGTTTTCCTTGCCAGAAAACCCTGCAGGACGCATGCTGAATTTACAATCATAGCAAACATGCTGATAGGGTTAACCGCCGTAACATAATTAGGCTTCTAAGAAAGTCAAGTTGTTTGGCCGTGACAACCCATTGAGCCGAAGATGAAAGGGAACATGGTATGGGTTGTAATAATATCTATGGGCTACTGTATTTGGAATTGATAAGTCAAATTAGATTGGATTATGTTGGATTCTGAAATTTCCTCATTTTTTTAAATTTAAAACATGGCAAGGTTTCTGCGATTTTAATCAGAAAGTTAGTCCCCCCCCCGCCCCTCTGAGAAAATAATTTGACTTAATTCTAAGCTGGCATATTTCTGGCAGAATCTTCACCTATCACATTTTCCAATCAGCTCCAGTCTAGAGTGTGACATCATTCTAAGACAATCCCTCCACTTTGGTTGCTAAAATGGATCCTTTCTCTGACGCAAAGTTCATTAAACAGCGTTTGTCTGCGGTTTCAAAAAATAGTACGGTATTTACAAAGAAAAAAAAATAAGCTGAAGTTCTCTTTAGGTTCAGCGCTTCTTAGAGAACTGATAATATTACAGATAAGAGTGAAGAATTACTGGTTTGTCTGCATTTTTTCTGTCAAACTTGATGAAAGCATCGATAGCATGGATACTGCCAGATTGCTGCACACAGCAAGACAAATGAACGTATTAGGGAAAATAATGTTGCTTCTGAG
The DNA here is from genome assembly GCF_054136105.1 of Typopeltis vanoorti. NCBI lineage: Eukaryota > Metazoa > Arthropoda > Arachnida > Uropygi > Thelyphonidae > Typopeltis > Typopeltis vanoorti. The sequence goes on from NC_143572.1 coordinate 69,584,940, forward strand.
CAAAGTTTTAAAAAAACGTAATGCCTAAATATCCCACATAACGGTGCGTTAACGATAGCCATACTCCCTGGAAGATTTGAAAAATGTCTGACCAAACTTATTATGGGATAAATAGGCTCACTATAGTCGTTTTTCGTTATAAGAATAGATTGTGAATATATTTTGTAATTGTAATAATTTTCGTAATGAATCTGATTCGTACTTGTCAAGAGAATTTCAATCAATTCACGAATTGGCAGCTTAACGCTACCTGATTCATCCATCTTGGTATAGTTCTGCAAGTATTCTCGCGGCTTCGAACTTACTGCTTCCGCAGCTTCCACTACTTACCTTTTTTATTGGAATGATATCAGCAAACCTTTCCAGAAGCGTATGCTAATATCACTTAATTTGCATTTTTTTTAACGGAAACGTTAAAAAAAAATGGTAGTAGGGCAGACATTTTGAGTAACTATTGTCAGCTTTGATTTCTTTTTTTTTTATGTGGAACCCATGAAAGATTTTAAACCCATAGTACATTACAGAACCCAATTATAACGTTTAGAACGTGAGCACTATAGTACACTATAATACCCAACGTTTAAACACAACAGCGTTATACAAGTTGAAATTAATAGGTGAAAATATATTTCGTTCATTGTAAGTATAAGATGAAATACCTGTTGTGTTTCACAAACATATATGTCGTAACATAGATAATAATCTAAATTGAAAAGGATCTAATGCAAGCTTCGGAGTATATATCCTGGAGTTTCATGGTGATGATTGATAGTGTGATTTAGCATTTTTTTTTTTTTGACATCGCTTAGCAGCTAAGTTACTAGAATTTAAAACTTCGAAGAAATATCAGCATATAGGTGACCTTGTCTTCTTCGCTCGAATGACAAATTACAGTTATACGCTTGACAAACAATATACAAAATAAGTGGGTAGGCCATCACCCTTCAAGAAAAGTTAAGTTTAACTGACACTGTAACAAAATGTAATCCTTAAAATAATTGCAATTTAAAGGCGGATGCAGAAGTAACTCGCGCTGTCAACTAACACGCCATCGGACTGCAAGTTTCGATAATACTACACTAACTTGATATTCTCGTCTTGTAATATATAGCAAATATTTAAATATAAATTATAATAATATTAAAGGTAAAAACTAAAAACTCGCTTATTCTTTTTAATAGCTCTTTTGACAGTAGAACACGCAATTCACTCGGAGAACCTTGCTGCGAAAACTACACAAAAACTAATTGGAACTAAGTGCGGCATAGAAAGAGTCGATAATCTCATTCAACGTTTTCATTTTTAAAAACAATTTTACAAACCTACAGTTACACAGCTACATCTATCATTATGCTGATGACCTACTCCGTACACAAGGAACCATAACTTACAGACAGCTTTACATAATCACAGATTGGTTTATAAATAATTATGTTATATTAAACAGCAATAAATTCCAACCTCATAATCTTTAGAAACTTCCTGGATGATAAATCTCTCACACATATCATTTAAATATCATACTTTAAATAATTTACTTCAAATATCATATTGTCCAAAGAAAACAAAAATCTTTCCTTGTTACACAATCTAGAAAGTAACAAATCTCGAGTACTAAGTTCTGCACCTTAACTACAATATGCACGTCATATTCATATTAATTATATACACAAAAATCTGAAAACATCGCTCTTTAAAAATCAGTTACGCAAGGCACATTACCGCAAAATATAGGGGAAATATCTAAGCACCTCTACGTGAGTCCATATTCAGATATGATTTATGTTTCTGTGAATCTGTACCACAAGATATATATCACAATCAGTTGGTTCACATTTAATGATTAAACATCGTTGTAATGTTCATTGTATTAGTATTAAAAGTATTATAAGTCCCATTTGATATTGAAAATATTACTGCAAAAGCATGAACGTACTCGGAATTTTTGCATATTAACCAGAATGTAATTATGAAGTGTAACGATATTAATTACCCTGGTTAAATGTAAAATTATAACTATATAATTTATAATAATTATATAGTTATAATTAGTAATTATTTATAATAATTACTACTAATAATAATAGTAATAATAATACGTTAATTATACGTTTAAGTCAGTTACATTCAAAAATAAAAATAAAATAAATCCAATAGCGTCTTTTATTTCCAAAACGGAAGACACGGAGCTTCTTTAGCATTAACTCTTTGAAGAAGACAGATGAATACAGTCTCTATCCTCCCTTCCTCCTTCGACGAACCCAAGCTACTAATAAATAAACGCTTTTCTGGACAGAATAATCCAACCCACTGCCCTATTCGTGGCCCTAAACCCTGACATTCGGATTATTATCAGTAACAGTGTGAATTATAAGGTGGATTTTTTTGAGATCCGGGAGTAAAATCAGGAGTTTCAGAGAGGGTAAATATTGTACTTCTGCATGCCAAAGAGCAACCAAATTGGCATGCACGAAGAAAGACTTAGAAAAAGTTCCTCTAGTCGGCGACTAGAATCAAATCTTCTAGTGGTCTGTCTTTGGTTTATAATATCAGTTAAATCCGTCCTGAACTGCTTGTAACAAAAGATAATATTCATGCTAAACTGGATGCATACAGTTTACTTGAGAAAGAGATAATAAACTATTTTTTAAACCAAAATATTATAATGGGCCCTCCAGGAATACTCAAGTCCAGTGGAAACAGCATAACTCCGCAAATTAGCTAAATTCCTATTTAAACTTCATGTAACTACTACTAGATGTGTACGAGATCGGTTTTATGTTTCGATAAATTCATTTTAAATTGTAGTCAGTAAGAAAGCCTATGATTTTCATCAGCCTTGTGTTTTCTTGTTAGCAAAAGAAATAAAAGTTTCCACTTGAAGAAGCGTCTTGATTTTTGTACACTGGAATAGAGTCTCATCGACAAGTACAATACGATGTTCAATTTTAGCAGAAAAATTCCTCGAGTATTTTATAAATTCAAGTTTTCAAAAGACTGCTAATTGAGTATTCGTGAAACAACAACTGTTGTATTCCTGCCAGTACAAAAAAAAAAAAAAAAAAAAAAAAAACTAATTTTTTCGAATACGATATTCTGATTTCAACAGATGCATCTATTGCGTCATCCAAAATTCCTTGTATTTCTTCGAGTAGAAAAGTAAGTACAATGCACACAAACAACCTAGATTTTGTCAGCTATGTTAATACAGTAAACAGATTCAACAATTAAAGTCTGCACGTGGAAAACTGCATTATTATTTTATACAGTTGAATTTTAGAGAAAGAAAATGTCACGATTTTCATGCCTCTTTTTTTTTTTTTTTTTTTGCTTTCATTTGGCAAAATTGCAGGTAAGTGATTTAACTAGTACGAGAAAACAATTTATCTAATCTCAGAAATGATTAGATAAATGTCTCTATCTAAGGTTTCATTTAATTGTTGCTTATCCTATCACATTTATAATGCTGAAGTATACTGGATTACTGTCATATTCACGTAATTTCTGGGAAATATAAAATCTCTCTCTTATTTTATTTTTTATTTTTAGAAAACAATAAGAGAGAAAAAATAAGATAGAAATTACGATTATATATCAGCAATAATAATGAAATAAAATAAAAACAAGCGGCAATTTGTATAACACCGGGAATATATGAACTGCCTGAAGTTGAATATACATTGCGTGTTGAAGGCATCAGTGAATTATCACAAATAGATTTCTCCAATGTTCTCTGTAGACTGCGTATATTATTTTTGTATTTTTTTACTATATCTTATGAATTTAGGTAACAGAAGAGCAATGAATATGCTAATAATTTTACGCAATTTTGAGGTTTTTAACTCCGAATTATTCAATGTTGGTTATATCTTGTTCCCAATTGAGGTTAGCACAATTTCTTTCACGCAGAATTAAATGTAAGCACCTTTTTTCACTTTGAACCCTGTCTATTTGTCTAAAGATGTTCGTAGTCCTACGATGCTGTAAAGAATACGCAAAACAACAATCATTTTAAAAAAAAATTAAACCTGATCACAGAGATCAATGTAATTACTGAAGTTCGAACTGACTAGTAAGTATGAAGCGATGTATATGTCGAGGTAGTATTTCTAGTAAATCTGGTAATGTTACCCCGACCATTTCCTTCGGGCACATAGATGTTAATAATGTCATCAAATGTCCTACTCATTATATCTCTTACCTATTATAACAGCATACACTTAATACTGCACATCCTGTAATTGTTTCAGAGTTGCGTCCTTGGGATTCATTAAGCCAGTTTCGCAATTTTCTTTCAAAAAACACCCGTAGAAACCACTGACGAATCAGTTAAGTATTCCACATAGGAAATAAAGGCATTATGAATAACTTTTAAATTGAGTACTTTCTCAACGTATCTATTCAATGAAAGGTTATTTAAATCCTCTAATTCACACTTGGAGTGCTCCTGCACGAAACCAAAATAAGGATGAAAAGCCAGTTTACATCAGTCCCTGCTGTTTGTGGTAATTTGAAGCAGCGAGGAGATAAAAGTGTGAAAATTGTACTACTCTGCACCAAGCCATTATGCCAACAGCCAATCTAGAGCAAGAAAACCAGTTACTGAGGGTCATTCAATTGCTGACTATTTTATTCAGTTGTAAAAAGCGAAGTGACTGAACTGTAATGATGAGAATTACATTCCTTACGTTAGCCCACCAACTGTTACCTCATTCGTAGAGGCAAGAAATTATTTTTGTCCTCTCTTTAACAAAGAGATTACACAGCCATTATTTTTATGTCACTTGTTAGCATCGGGAGTACTGTAATGACAAATGTTATGCCATCCTACGCGACCAACTTTATTTCCTTATCGTTAAGCCTAGTTAAATAGTTATTGATCACTAGAAAACAGAATTATCTAACAATATGGCAGTTGTCATACGTATATATAAATGTAAAAAATAAATATATTATGCAAAACAATTCAAAATTGCTATATCTTGCAAAAATTATCTAGATCTTTTAAAGACAGAATTTGATAGATTTGCAATCATTTTCTTTCCCATTTTTAAGTGGTATATTTGAGACATGCAAGTGGGTACAAAGCCCCATACGTGCAGAGAAAGGGGAGGTCACAATTTGCGATATCATTATATAATGACAAGTTAATGAGCAAATAGTTCTTAAAAGAATTCATAGTAATTAGTGATAGTTTTTCACCCTAATAACTAGCAAAAGAGACAAAATTCAGAATAAGATACGAGTTAAAATGCGCATATTTTATCTTCCGATTGCTTTTCGGAATAAATAAATAATAACATTATTATAATAATATTATTATTTATTATTCAACGCTTTCACTACTGCAGTTGTGTGCAGCACCTGAAAAATCACGGTAATCAAATAGTTTGCAGTATTTGCTGATTCCGAATCTCCATCTCGACCTCTTTATTGCAGTTGGCCTACCTACAGAATTTCTATCCCTCTCGTCACCCTTTTCCATCATCGGTCCCCCAAGTCAGAACCATTTCCATCAGTACAAAGTCCAAAATGTTAGGCTGTTACGATAAACACTAATAACAGCACGTATAGCGACCTTTTTAATATAACCATAGAATATCGGAGAAGTAGACGCAAAAAAAAAAGAAAAAAAAGAAAAGAAAACATAAAAAAAAAAACAGCTATCTGTTTGGCAGTACCGAAAAACGTGATGCAATAACAAAGAGGTTTGAAAATACAGCAAAAACTGCACACTGCTCATTTCTAAATCAAGAAGGAAAAGCCAATAATAATAAAATAAAAAAAAGATTTGTGTCTACCAGAAAGAACGTGCAAGTCTACTTACAACCACTGAATAGCTGAAGCCGCACTGAGTTGTAGAACACACATGAGATATACAATCAGGAAGGTCTTTGTCCGCATTGCCTAGTCCAGTGACGTCACTACCGGTGTTTGAAAAGGTAAGTTTGGTGACTAGTGCCGATGCACGAACACGCTCCACATGTTTCTGAAGTTCTGGATGTCGTCTGCATATCCGTAATCAGTCACACCATCGAGTCTCGAGCAGTAAACAGACACCTGAACCACGCGAAGAGGAAAAAAAAAAAAAAAAAAGCGACAGAGAGAAAAAAAAAAATGCCCTTACTCCTTGAGCTTCTCAGGTGATGCTACTTTCTGTGGGTGTGCGTGTGCGTGTGTGTGTGTGTGCGTGGAGTAGTCGCGTGCTTACGCGGTAGTCCCAGGGAGCAAAGACGACGTACCGTAATAACGTTCAGACCTAGCAGCAGCGAGAACTGATAGCAACGGTGTGAAGAATTAAGAGGGTTGCTTTGACATCAAGGCTAACGGCAGGACTACACCGGTAATTGTATCTACTCACATCTCCCGTCCATTACAGCAGGCGATCTACGTGATCGCCGCCACGTAGCCTTAACTCGCACCGCCGCTGCCGCCTTTACGACCGAACCATTCTCAACGTGCTCGTGTGGGTGAAGTTATTCGTCTGTATCGGTCTCTTTTTCCCAAGTGAGTCAAGCTTCGGGGAAATGTCGTGTTGCAGAAAGTTTCAAAGGTCGGGAAAAACACCGAAGACCCTCTGCCCCCATCCCCGTAAGGTCCCCCAATTCGTGAATCACTTTTTAAAGTTATTGCTACACGAAGGGGACGATTTATGGGTCCTAGGTCCCTGGTACTTAGTGAGCATGCATTTGTACTACGTGTGACTCGGTCTACTTGAAAATCATGTCCCCGTCTTTGAAGTTTTTGCAGGTCACGTTGCTGAGTGATCCAGTCATTAGACACGTGCTATTCCGTCGTCTCTCTTGATGTGGTTTCTCTTCATCTTTGGCGTGTGATGTCACGTGGTCCACTTTATTATCTGAGCATTGTTTTTAGTCGAGACGTTTCGCTTCTTTTGATTTTGGGTTTTTATATCAACTGTAAAGGAAGGAATAATTGGCATTGTTTTATATGTGAAGGTAAGAGTGCATTTTCGAAATGTGTAGGTTTTTTTTTTTTTGATGTATTTGCATTTCCATCTTTTATGAATTATTCTGCTGCTTATACATCCGACATCGTTTTAGCAGCTTCACTGTTTATTGGCTCCTCAAAACAGCAAACCACAAATTTTTAAGTTTATAATATCTAGTAGCGTGTTTTTGTCTTTGTTCAGAGGTTCGTAGAAAGTGGTAGAAAAGCTTTGTGGCTCCTGTGTTTAGCCTTGACTACTGTTTTGCACACGTTTTGTACAGGAAAAAGAACTTTAAGCTCAGCTGAAGGTTCTCGATTAAAAAAAAATGAGATTAATAATGCAGATAATGGTCTGAAGGTATTGGTAATAAGAAGAATGAATGTTGAATAAAAAAATACGAAAAGAAGTAAATTACGTAGAAGAATGTACCATTAGCATGATATTTTCTGAAGAGTATCTCACTAGCAAGTTAGTTATTTTTGATTTTTTATGGCACAAAGACATCATACTTCTCCAGGACACAGGTTACAGCAGTACATATGGTAAACGGTTAGTAGGACAATCACAAATATCCATGCCAAAGAGAGAGAGAGAGAGAGAGATCACGGAGCTCTCTCAATGGATATGTATCTACTAAGTGCGTTGGTTTGTTTCCTCTAAACTGCACGTTGTTACGATCCGTTCAAATTTCCTCTTGACGGCTGATGAAATACAGTTCACTCTTGCGTGTTGCTTTATTCTATTTCACGTATCACTAAAGAGCCTTAGGATGGCATTCGTTTTCAAATTGAACTTGTGTACTTCTAATTATATGTAAATATCGGAATCCTCACTTAGTATAAATTAAAGCCCTTACGCCAACTGCTGGACTCGACACTTCAATATTTAATATTATTCATGATACCGTTACACAGTCTTTCGCTAATTGTGGCTGGTTTCCATTTCACAATACGATGTTAATGATTTATCCGCTCTATATTCCTTTGATGGTGGCTTCGTAAATCACAGAAATTGAGCAGGTTTGAATAATGGATATTTGCACACGTGCCTCCTATTTTGCTGACTTTGGCAACGTGCTTAGGTGAGCTGTTTGCAGTCAAGAAAATATTGTTGAATCAGGATAAAAAAAATAAATGGTTCTATTCACGAAAACGTTTCTTATGGTAAAAAGTTAAGCATTGCGATTAAAATCCAACTTTGAGGAAATTCGGAGGGAGCATCAGTTGTAATTGAAAGAAGAAAAAAAAACCTCGGGCGAAGTATCATTGGAAGTTATATGCAGATCTGTTTTAAAAGCACATATTTGTTATAAATTGGAATAGTAAACCATTTCCGTAAAATATTTCAATTAAAGACCATTTGTTTCTCAGATATACTAATTTGAATACTGAGCTTTCATGATGGATTACTTTGTTTTCATTAGATGGAACTGTGGCCGAAACAACTAAAGTTATGATGCCAGTATATGTATGTTAGACATGTTATTGTTGTTATCGTGTTGTGTGTGACAGGTTTATTTGTTTTTCAGGATGTAAAAAACCGAGTTTCCTGGAGGCGGTAAACCTGCTGCCTGCTTAAGAGATCGGCTGAGTCTGAGTTTCCCTTTCGTTAATATATATTTTTGTTCAATTGAAAAGCAATCTTTATGCCATTTTTCTAATATCGTCTCAAAAAAAGATGAAAAATAACCATTAACCCTGTGGAGGTCGCGACTGATCTGACAGATACAAACAAATTGTTTTAATATGAATATTCTTACACATATCCAGTGTATAGCTTGGAGGTCATGAGTAGCTGCGCATGCGTATATTACGAGTGATATTCCACACAGTTTATGCGGTCAGTTTTGATTTAACACGTGTTGTGTAAAAGATGTGTAATATTTGATAGTAAATTGTATCTGAGAGATACCGCGAACTCCGATGTCAGTATAGTATTGGTTTAGTTGTTGTTTTTTCTTTAATTTCTAGATTGTAACTGAAAATAAATAAACCACCATGTATTATATTTGCTGTTTTCTTTTTTTCAAGTTTTATCGCATTTTAGCATATACTAGTGATGAATGTATCTCTCAAATACACGCAACCTACGCTGCAATTTTTTTCTGTCTGTTAAGTCTGTTTGACCCTTTATTAAGGTTAAAAGGTCAAACAAACGTATAATAAATTAGCATGGGCTCACGATTCTGTAACACTATAAACCTAATGCGTTATAGTTTTCCATCGTGATTTCTGTAATCATCAGTCATCTTGCAAGCTAAATCATCAGTCATCCTTCAAACTACATGTTAACGAATTAGCTTCTAGATTTGTGCACAAAGTGTAGAACTTCATTTACTGCTGATTTAATAGAGCTTAAACTAAAGAGAAGCACTGTTCAGTGCTGTTTAGTGCCATTTCCTTACCTATGAAATCAGTCAACTCATCTGCAGGTTGATGAGTTGTAGTGACAGAATATCGTCATTCAGTGTATTACCACCACTACCCTAGTTACTGGAAGTCTGGAGTGGCTTTAAAAGTTCCATGTTTCGTCTCCAGGGCAGGTTTCTACATTATCTAATCCTTATCCCACCCATGCAAATACCAATATACTATAGGTTGACAACCTTTCGTAGGCGGGACCACATTAAAAATATTGAGAAAAAAATCTAAAAGTTTCCCTTCATCTATGTGATTCCTTATCTTTCCAAATCGAAATGCAGACACTGTGACCTCCTCGCGACTGAGCTACGGAGGTAACAGCAGGAATGAAGCAGTATGTCGAGATCTCACTTCTCTGGAATGTCCAATCCAGGTACCTCAGTCCTGGTTGATTTATTGAATGAAGCTCATTTTCTTGAGTTGGTTCACATATTTGTCTTCATTTCACAATTCCAATTCTATATTTTAATTGAAATTAAATTTACACTTGTTATAAACAGAAAGTATTTTCATTATTTTGTTTTTATGTTTCAGTTACCTAGCAATATTTACGTTAATAGAATGGCCACCTATTCAAAATCTTTCAGCAATTCAACATTGGGTCGCAACCCATAGATAGAAAGCCACTAACCTAAAAACATTTGTAAATACCCATGTCCACAGTAGATAAATTTTATCGCAGTCAGAGATTACCATACTACTTACTGGAGGCCCTAAGTGGCTTCAAAAGGTCCCAGGTTTAATTTCTAGAGCAGAGTCTCCGATTATTTAATCATTAGGCCACCCACAGTACTAATGTGTGATGGATATTGAAACTTTCATGTGTGGAATTTACATATCGTAGTAATTTAGATTTTAAATATTTTATTCATTTTAATTTCATGGTAATGACTTCAAAATTAGAATAAGGCAGACAATTTCAGCAATACTCATTAAGTATATATAACAAATGCTTGTTGGTTTATGGAAAATATTTACAGCGCTTTCAATGGAAGGCAGTTCCCCCCATCCCCAAAGCCTAATTAACAAATACGAATTCATTTTTGTGTCAGATTATTATGAACAAAAATTAAATGCTGCACTAGTGTAAGGAAAAATTTCCGAATCCACTAGATAAGAAGGCAATCACAGTGAAGAAATTCGTGGAAGACTGTCCGCTCTAACCATACTCTAGAGAAAGGGGGCCTGTTTCCCTGTAAATTAAGTCGGTAAAGGACTTGCAGCCGCATCATATGCCTTCTCTAGTATTTTCCGTGTGTCATGAAACAAGTAATTCTGCACATAAAGTGGATGACTGGTTCTGTACAGGATGTTTTCTTTCGGATACAGTATTTCTTAGAATTATCGACTTTGTTCCATAAATCTCCTTGAATTACATGAATCCATCTACACACCTCTAAAAAATTAGAATATGATGTGTAATATTGCAAAAAAAGAGATTTGCTTTCTTTAATATGACAGTCAGCAAATGCGTTTGTGATGTAATCAAAAACAGATTTTCATCTCCAGATGAACTGCTGAAATACATGTTTCAGCAGCTGTTTTCAAAAGGATTATGATCACAAACTCTGTATATTTCACTCCCAGATTTCTTTGTGTGGAGATCTTTAACTAATAGTATGTATTCAAATCAGAGTTATGTACTATAAGAGTTGAGATTCAGATTCACGATATAATAGATGCCATATCAACTAATATATCATAGCAAATATTCCATAATATGATCCTCTTGTATACTTATTTTTATTGTTTTTGATTACGCTAAGGAAACAAGCTATGAAGTGAATATATCGCGTCGATTAATTGAGTATGTTCTTTATTCATGTTGCCGTTTTGTGATGGTAAACTTTTTGCTGGGTTGGTAATTTATCTTCGATTGCAAAGTCTTGTAAAGATCCCTCGTATGCTGGATGAAATTGCCAACGAAAAGACTCATGTCTCCGACTATAAGCTGGACGTGCTCTCGAGGGTTTTCTAATGAGAGGTTCACCTACAAACGTCTTAAACTGCAAAAGAACTTCGAGAGATTATCGTAGAACTTTGTTCTAGAATAATCTCTCGTGTTGTGAGAATAATCTAGAATAATCTCTTTCTGTTGTGAGAGAGATTATTCTAGAATAATCTCTCTCACAATAAGCAAAGTGGGCTCACACTAAGCGATAAAAATCATCCCTCATCTTAAAACGTTCAAAACATCTATTCCCATTCTGACAATGAAATATATGAAGTACTATAAAAAAAGGAACGTAAGATTACATTAAAAATATAAACAATATTTGTAATGTAATCTTATCTACTCCAGTTTCTTTTTATTGCTTTTCTTTCTTTTTCTTTTTCTTTTCTTTTTTTTTTTTCATGAACCATGTTAGTAATGAACGTCCTTGAGTTCTATGTATTTCGTTTGTGGAACTTTTTTCCTTTCGTTTGAAGTATTTATTCAGTTGAGTGTCTCAGCTGCTTTCAAAATGGCGACATTTGCACTCTTTACGGGGTTGAACATCGAATCTTAGACGGAAAATTACAGTAGTCGATGATCCGCTAAATAGATTAATGTTGCAATGACTTCCACTACAAGCACTTGGCTTACTCGATTTCACCACAAACGTCTTTTTTTTTTATTTTGTCGTTAAAGGAAATGTCAATTAGTTGAAGCACGGTCTGCAACGGCTATGCCGTAATGGATGTACCGTCTAATAAGAGTTCCGTGCAAAACACGTGTGCAGTTACGCCGTTCGTATAATGCGCACGTGCTTATACATTCTATAAAACAATTTGTCTCGTGTAACAGTAGCCAATAATGGAATTATTCCACTTGGTAGAAATGACGAAGAAATTATGAAGACGATATTTGGCTAATGCACAGAACAAAGGAGACTCGTATGTAAGATTCTGTTTTATTTTTGTATTTTGCATTTGTACTTTCAATAATAATAATAATAATAATAATAATTTGCATATTACAGTGTATATTGTATTCTCAACCATGATAACAAGAAGAAAAATAGTAACCTATTAAAGAAATACAAGACTTTAAATAGCCTCGTTCACTGTATACATGGTTAACTACCGTTTCATGAATGACATCTTGTCGCATCATCCTTTTGCCGTTTCCATTCATGAAATTTGGTCGGTGGGATGGTCCTGTGAGTATGGAGATCCGTGCAGAATAATGAGTGCCCCTTCATAGCAATGAAGATGGTTTGAATCTTAAGCTTAACTTTCCTTGTCAGTGATACAAAATGTAAACAAAATCTTTATATTGGCTCACAAGCTTCGACATTTTTATATCTCAGATAATGTTCGTAGCAAAACAGTACGTCTCCTATATAAGTGACCTCAAAATCACAGTTAAGATGTTACTGAAAACATCTGCTTAATTCTAACTTAGATTGCTTCTTAGCAAAACCCAGAGATGCGAATGATTAAGTATAAGATTTAACGCCAGGTAGTTGTTACTTCACAACAGAAAAATCTTAATATGTTAACACACTAATGGTGGTCCTAGTAGGAAAATCAGCAAATAATGTTTTGGGGAAATGTTACAAATCAAATACAATACCTTAAGTCTTTTAGAAAAGATAAACAGTGTGCGAATTTGTTAATCAGTGGGATTAAAATAGCTGTAACAGAACATGAATCATCTTGATTTTTTTTAAGGGCGAACGTAAATCGAATTGCGTTCAATCATTTGAGTGAAAGAGTTCCGAGTTAAACTAACCATGAAGTAAAACCCGGAGAACACAAAACCGACTAATCAGAGACTATTCTTGTTATTAGGCATTAGCTGAAAGTGAGTGTCTTTCTGAGTAATTATATTATCGCACTAAACCGAATCTTGCATTACTTCTAGAGAGGAAATTCCTCTGTTTACTGAACGCCTGCAAAGTTGATTTTTCCTGTTATGCATCCTAAGGGCTTCTTAAATTTATCTAATGCATAGTAGATTGTGTCGCGGGGCTCAGCGAACTTACTGTTTCATATGTAAACGTCTTACGGATGCAATTCTCTTGTCGCATTTCTCAAAAGCGAAATTCCCACTTCGATAAAACCCACATTTCGAATTCTAGAGCACACATTGCTCGACTGTGCAATGACGTCATTAGATCAAATGCATTCTGGAAAGCATTTATAACGTGGTGGTTTATTGTCGAGATTCACAGTGTTTAAGATAAAAAAATACTCAGTGGAAATGCGTTATCAGCAGTTTTGAAAAATCATTCAAAATGTGACATTACTTCGATTTGTGTTTGCGTTAACAACACAGGGACGATATTTTTGAAATGGAACGAGGAATTGGACGATATTTTATGAAGCATCCTTAGATACGGCAAATAAAATGTTTGAATAGAAAAAGATTCATCAGCTTCACAATACTGGGAAAGAAGTATTTGCTTCAGTTGAAACAAAACGGCTTTTTAAAACTGTAAATACAACGACAACAGCAACATAAAATAAGATATTATTGCCCTTATAGTTTTGGAAAATTCATTGGGAAAAACAGAAAAGAATTGAATAAAATGGTTCATGGAAATTATATTTAATGAAACTATTACCATCTATATACATTATTACATTATATTCGCCAGCCTAGTTGGCCGAGTGCTAAACATATCTCACTTCCCAACTAACAGGCTGCGGGTTCGAATGCTGCCATTGGCACCAATGTTTGTGATTTGTCTTTAGGTATTAATTGGAATTTATCACCCGACGTGGGACCAAAAGTGGCTTCTAAAAGTTCCATGTTCGGTCTTTAGAGTAGGATTTTCGGACTATGCAAAAGAATACATAAACATTAACAAAACAAAGTCCTTATCCCACATTTATTAATCTACTATAGGTTTACAACCCTTCGTTGGTGGGAATGATAAAAAAAACAACTGGATATCAACACACGTAATTGACCATGGCCAGAATAGCTGATTGTATCTCTTGATATATAAACCAATACAATCGCAGCTCTGATCTGTGATCTATTGATTGTAATCTCACTAGATATCGGGTAAATTTTAAAATAAACGGTAGGCGACAGTTGCTACTGTTTTCGTCTTTATATATATATATATATATATATATATATGGGAATAAATTTTTAACTTGGGTATATTGTATATTAGGATAACCAAGCAATTTTATATGCTTGGTTATTTTAGCTCCTAATCCCAAGTGTGCAAACAATTAAGTTTGCGCCTGAAACAAAGTTCAAGTCTAAAGATGGTACAACACCAGGGCAGCTCATTGTAAAGGTGGTTAAAGCTTTGATCACTATTCTTAGTATTTTCCCATAATGTAAAGCACATCTCACTAGAAGATGTATACTGCAATGCATTATGGGTGGGGTCACTACCCAGACCGGTTTCGACCTTTTTTGAGGTCTCCTCAGTGAGTAGCTAGACCCTAAATTAGGATTAGGAGCTAAAATAACCAAGCATATAAAATTGCTTGGTTATCCTAATATACAATATACCCAAGTTAAAAATTTATTCCCATCAATATCTCCTCCAGAGATTTTTATTAAAACTTAATACACCTTGTTGCAACTTATATAATTAAAGTTGATAAGGCTTTGTATTACTAAAACCTTGGTATTTAGGGTCTAGCTACTCACTGAGGAGACCTCAAAAAAGGTCGAAACCGGTCTGGGTAGTGACCCCACCCATAATGCATTGCAGTATACATCTTCTAGTGAGATGTGCTTTACATTATGGGAAAATACTAAGAATAGTGATCAAAGCTTTAACCACCTTTACAATGAGCTGCCCTGGTGTTGTACCATCTTTAGACTTGAACTTTGTTTCAGGCGCAAACTTAATTGTTTGCACACTTGGGATTAGGAGCTAAAATAACCAAGCATATAAAATTGCTTGGTTATCCTAATATATATATATATATATATATAAATTTCGTCTGTTAGATTTAAATTTCGTCTGTTAGATTTAAATTGAACCTCCTCTCGGCACGGTTCAATTATAAATAACTGTTTCTGGTATATTACACATTTAATATTTATTGATTCGTTTCATTAACTGAGGCTTTCATGGAGGTCTGGATATTCTACATAAATCATAATTTGCATTCGAAAACCTTTTCTAAACATTTAAATTCAAACTTTAATTACTAGTAGGAGTGTCGCATTTATACTGTACAATTGGTTGCTTCTAGGGTACGCTAATAAATGACAGACCTGAAGCAACATGCAATGAACGAGAATATTCGCGCTTACCAATTAATAAGATTTATTCCTGTTGGTGTTTTGTTCCTATCCATCCGATAAATTAACTGAACATAACTGAACAGTTAAGCGTCTTTCTGAATGAAACAAATTTCACACCATTTTGTTTTCTTCTGTCAAATGTTGCTGGTCAAGTGCATTGCCATTTACATTTAAGTCTTTACGTTCTAATAAATATTTCTGGTAAAAATCTCTTTGGTGACGTAAAAAATTAAATAATTGATCCATCCATTAGAGATGAATAATGGCTATAAAGAAAGACCTCGGTTCGAATCCCGTATAGGACTCAAAAAATCTTTATGATATCTTTTCATTTGATGGTCTACTATCAGGTTTCAATGTGAATGGAATAGGATTTTGTCTCCCAGAAACTCGAGTTTTTCACCTCTCAAAACGAATGGATATCACGCAAAGTTAACAGATACAATCAGCTATCTGGCCATGGTCAATTACACTAGTCTCAAACCCTTTGGAGTTTCGGCCATAATTCTCAAGTCGCGGGATAAAAGTACCGGTACCAAACACTCATACTCTCCAAAGTACAAGCTTTTCACTTCAATGTCTTACTGAGTAGCTGATCCAGACTTTAGTCTAGGCAGAGCGAATCATTAATCGCTATCTTTAACTAAAATTCGTTATATTTAACTGAAAATTGACAATATTAATTTCCTCTGATCCTTGAGGGAGGGAACAATCCTCATTTCAGTATATATCCAGTGAATTAGTCCGTCTCCCAGATTCGAATCCCGTTCTAATTCCTACCCTAGAGAGAGAGAGAGAGAGAGAGAGAGAGAGATGGTAGATTTACTTTCAGAAAAATTGGATATTTCATCCTCAGAAACAGCCCAACACGCATTTAATGAATACCATACCTCATATTAATTGCTAGTTGCTTCTTCCATAATTTCAAACAACAACAACAACATGTATCTGCCACTGATTGTGTTGCTAATTTATAGCCACACATATGAAACAAAATAAACAAGTGATAATTTCTTATTCGAAAATGTTGGGAAATTAGAAAGGTTTAAAAGCCATTTCAGATAAATATTTACTAAGAAATTTAGAAAGATAAACAAAAAAAAAAGTTTCTTATGTTGTGAAGAAAAACTAAAAAACTATATTAGAAATTAAACTGATTATAAATATTTTAAATTGGATATAATACCTTAATTCATTAAAATAATAAATAATATTAATTGAAGGAATAAAATCCTATTATTTTCAAATATAAATATCAATGGATACACCTCGGCACGAAACAATCTTCAGGATTCATTTTAGGATTCATTCATGTTTTCAGTGATGATGAAGCAGTAACTTTCGTTACCAAACCAACTGAAGCTCTTTGAATGCACGCTTTTTTATATATAAATAATACTTATATTAAAAAAAAGAATAAATTATGCTTTGTCCTAACCAAAATTCAATTACTTAATAAGAGTAACTGTACCAGCCATTCTTATTATCTTCCACATTCTTTGTGGCTACCAATCCTTACATGCGAAACAACCTCTCTCGTCCTTGCCAATGTTTTTCTGTTGCTGGAATCCTTTAGTTCTTGAATAGTAGAGTATAATATATTGTTTTACTGAGATCCAAGTTTTGGATAGATCCATTTTGTATTTTTTTTATTTATCACGTTATTTTATTTTGTTAGAGAGATGTGTGTTTGGTAATATTACGTTACACCATGCTATAAATGCATGAGTCAAGTGCTTATTTTTCATCTGGCACGGGGGGGTTACAATACCTGCATAAAAATACAGATTCGACTACTTCTTTCATCACCGACCTGGCAATGAGCTTATTTCTCTTGAAACATTCTACCTTCAACATACACACCCATCCTCACCTGTAACCAAGCCACCGAATGGATTAAGAAATCAAGGTGTGGTCACAGTGACTTCTCAATAAACACAAACACAAACTGAAGAACTTTTTGTTCATACATGGAATGAAATTACGTGCTTTGAGTGGAAGTAAGGTTGGTATATGACCTAGCACAATGTTTCAAAACCGGGATAACCCACAATGAAAACTTACAGTGGAAGTTCTTCGAATTATTATTATTTTTCCCTTCAAAGTAGAAATTTAAAAAATTATTACTTGTGAGAATATTGATATATAAATATATTGATATTTCATTTTTTAAACTTTATTCTTAAGAGAAAATTATAAAAATCATAAGAATAAAGCTTAAAATAAAATGGAAGACTATATATTGCCAGAATACGATTTATATTACTTCGTAGCCGGCCTAATTGGCTGAGCAGATAGTCCAACACGCTCTCCAGCCAATAAGTCGTGGGTACCAATCCTACCGTGGCATGGATGTTTATAAAAATCTGCTCGGGACGAGCTTGCATAAAAATCGTAATGCAGCAATGGCATGTGGTTCCTTCTTATATTGTGTGCTAATACATTATGGTGATTTACAATTTGGGTTAGGATCTCCATAGCTCAGTCGGTAACGATCATGCTCTTTGGGTGGAAAGACCAGAGTTCAAAGCCCATTTAGCAAGAGGAAAAATTCTTTGTGTTTATAAGGACTTTTGAAGTTGAGTGAGTTAACCTGTCTCATTAAAGGTGTGGAGTTTTTTTTTTTCTGAATTCTTTTCGTCCCATGAAACATGCAACATACTCAAACCTTTAGTTGATTCTGCCGTAATTCAAAACAACCCAATCTAGCTGGAACGAGATTTAAGAAAAAGATTGACAGAAAATATTACCTGCACCAGTAACGCTAAAAATCTTGTTTAACTACTCTATACTATTTTGTTGTTTTTTTAGTAATATGAATGGCTATGTCATCCCAAAATCATTATTCCACTTTCTGATTGGAGTCAGTATGGATTGATTTCGCCCTAGGTTGAAGGCATCAGTCAATTATTGTACATCAGAACTACGACGGAACCTCAAGGTTCTCTTTTGTATTCGTGTTCCCTTTACCTCTCCAGTTATTTCTGACACCATTATTTATAAAACCCATCTCGGTTTCATTTTATGCACTTTTTGCGATCCGAGCCAATACGATGATTTTCTTAATCCCTGCTACATTTACGCTGAGTTCGACCATTAATGTGTTCCTGGAATATTCTAGAACTATAACATCGGTTTGTGAATGTGGTTTGATTTTACTGAAAAATTGACTAATGAAAGCCAGTTTATCGTGGCTGTTAACGCGCGCGCGCGCGCGCGCGCGCGCGCGTGTGTGTGTGTGTGTGTGTGTGTGTGTGTGTGTGTGTGTGTGTGTGTGTGTGTGTGTGTGTGTGTGTGTGTGTGTGTGTGTGTGTGTGTGTGTGTGTGTGTGCGTGCGTGCGTGCGTGCGTGCGTGTGTGTACCGCTTGGAAAGAAATCAATTGACACCTCTATTGGCAAGGTGTTCATCATTCCAGGTAAAGGTAAAGCGTAACGTGCTTGTAGCTGGTATACATTGGAAGAATAAGATGCTCCCATGTCATTGCAACTGTGTCCAGGTGAAATGTCCGCGAAGAGGGAACAGACGGAGTTTGAAAGAGGTGTTGTGATAGGGTGCTATGATGTAGGCCTATCTGTTCGGGATATTGTTCACAAATTGGGCCATCCCAGGTCAACAATCAATGATACCATACTGAAACGGAAGCGCACAGAGTCAACGGCAAGTGCTACCGCAGTGGACGATCCATCACACTTTCACCGAATGTGTTTAGTTTCTGCTGGAATGACCATTGTCTCTTTCAGAAAGACAGTGCGCCATGTCATAAAGATGCTGGTGTAACTGCGTTTGTGGATATGAACGTCACCCTTGACTGACCTTCAGAGATCCTTGATCTCAACCCTGTTATACATCTATGGGATGAACTGGAACGTCGGGTGAGGTCAAGAGACGTCCATCTCCACAACAGGAAGAATCATCCAAAAGTCTCACTGATCATTATCGTACGCTTGTGGAAAGTATGCTCAGTAGGATTATTGCAGTCTTCGCAACGAAAGGAGGTCCTTCATCTTATTAAGGTGAGCGCCGTGACTATTTGTTCCTCACATTATAGTGTCCGTTGACTTCTTTCCAAGCAATGTGTGTGTGTGTGTGTGTGTGTGTGTGTGTGTGTGTGTGTGTGTGTGTGTGTGTGTGTGTGTGTGTGTGTGTGTGTGTGTGTGTGTGTGTGTGTGTGTGTGTGTGTGTGTGTGTGTGTGTGTGTGCTATCTGTGTAGTTTGACCCTGCTACTTGCTTATGAGATTCGAGCTCGCCTTCATTTGAAAGATTATTATAATGTTCTTCACGTGTAAGATGCGATTTGAATCCAGGTCCTTCCAACAGAAGGCCTCGTTTGAATATACAAACTGCATTTAAATGTTGACGAGTAATTTGCTATGGTCTTGAATGATTTTATGATGTGTTTGTTTGTTTTTTCACTTTGATACAAATGGGTTAGGATTTCTAATCTTCCGACCAAGAAACGTATTCTAAAATGTATTCTTAATTCGTTCTGCAGCCTTTCACTGGCGCACCTTCGTTTTGTTTCTCTTACTATTTCTTCAGTGTCAACTGCTGAAAGTATAAGAAGGTGTTAATGTTGTGAGTGCCGTGCAGAGCCGCCTGCAATAAATGAGCATTTAGACAATAGTAAAAAAAAAAAAAAAAAAAAAAGAAGATTTTTAATGAAAGAAAAATGCTAAGGAAATAAACTTTATATGTTTAAAGAACTTCGCGAAGAATAGGCTTTTCGCACGATGTTTATGCAAATAAAGTTAAATTTATGCTTTCTTAGTAAAGTCAAGGTACCTAGAGCTGGTTCTGGCACTCCCAGGATTTTTGGAAAGGAGGAAGAGAAAGAGACCAGAGAAGACTTTTTCACCTCGCAGCAAATTAGTCACGCGAAGACTGTTGTGAATTTTATATTTTCCTACTTTTACGCTGCAAATATCTCCATTTCAAGCATGAAAATAGGCACCTGAACAAATAACATAACTAACGTAATGTTACAGACATCCGAGGTATTCCACTAATATAAAAGAGGCACTATGAATATCATAGAAGCGAAATAACTTGAGCCGAAGTCGTGTGGTAAGACTGGTGAATTCAGTACACTTGCCTCTTTAAGTCATGAAACTAGTACTGTATATTATTTCTATCAATTGAATTCATTCTTCAGAAGGATTTTCTATTTTGTTTAAAACTTCATACGTTGCGTGGAAAAGAAAGTGTGCAACTCCATCTGAGACTGATTGTCACTTTCAGTTGAACGACAGACAATAATTCTTATGTTATTAAAGCGTCCAAACCCAGATCTTTCCAATCAGAGGGTGCGTGATTGGAAATAGGGTTTTATAGTTAAGATAATTTAGCTCGTAATTACCAAGAGCGAAAGGTATTTTAGGAGCTCTCATTGCTGTTTCATATTCCACGAGAGATGGGTATTTGTAAGGTAAAATCGAGAAATCGCCAATTCGTTCTAATTTTTTTCAGCTAACAGAAAATGAAATTAGTGGTAAAATCTGTTAATTTTACTAAAGGATAAATCAAAATCCAAGAATTCTCTGAGCCACAAAAGGGAAAGGGTCATTGGTAAAGATAAGTTGTCGGTTTGTGTTAATTGATTTGTATTGGCGAGAAGAGGGGGGGAATGCCATCCCCACTTTTCGTTTTATGATCCCATTAAAGTGTCAATAAAAGGAATAAACCTCTGCGATCAGAATATCTGAAATCTGTTTAGTATAATCCCGCAACTGGGTATACCAGTTTAGAAGAATTAGTTCGTTAAAGTGAAATAAAACTACGAGACCTTAAACAAGGTCATATGTGTAGACATCGCGAACCGGTTTTTATGCTTCGCGTGTTTTGTACGATTGGATGAATAAAATGATCGGAAGACATTCTAAACTAAAAATACAGGTCAGAATTTGTTAGCTATTCATAAAGAGTGCTTGGCATATTTTCCTTAAAAACAAAACAGAAAGCGGAAAAAAATATTTAAAGAAGCGAAATATATAATGAAAAAAAGAAACGCAGTTAATGTGCAAAATAAGACAAGATCGGTATTATAATAAGACATGCTGATAAGGAAAAAGGTTTTTGGACTTTTTTCCTTCTGTAGACGTTCAGCTATCCGTTCAGATTAATTAACTGAAAATGTAAACTAAATCGATTGAACAGTTTAGTTGAACTAATTAAACAAGCTTAGCTAGTATTACTTTCGAAAAAAAGTATTTCTGACGTAATTTTGTACTTTTATTACCTCTTTTCGTATGAAGACAGAATGGCAAAAGTTGAACTGCTTGTTAACGTAAAGTTTTGTGCTAACCCCTGGTTTTTAGACATACATTTCAACCAAGGAATTCCAATACATTAATATGATTCATGTATTCATTAATATGCGGTATCTTCACTGCAGCTGGATTACTATATGTTTAGTAATCCGGCCGCAAGACTGGAAAAAAACAAGTCCGGTATTTTACCTTCATTCTAAGTAAAGATATTTTAGCCTACACTTTTTCCAAGGAACTAATGAAATCAGGGTTTTTTCCTATGAGCAGAGTATGATTTTTTTATTACTATCAAAGAACAAACCGTCACATGAATACAAATGATAACCAACACACGTCGTCTCTGATTTCTTTATCGTCTCGAGATGGGCGTTGAGGATGGCTACCTATAGAAATTCTCCGTTTGATTGTAATCCCAAGATTTCTAACATCAAGGCAATACCTTATTGCGATACGCAAACGCAACGTCACTCCCTGCTGATGAAATTTCTCATAGAAGGAGGGGGGAAATGGGATATTTAAGTCTAATATTCTTCATTTATGATTTAATTGGATCTATAACACGCAAACTCTAACTGATGGTTTTCCTGGATGCTCCATCATGAAAGATATCTTCCATTTCAGAATAAATACAAAATGAATTCAAATGAATTTTAGAATATGATTTAAGTAAATCGTCTTTGGCTTGAAATATACAACATAATTTATGGGTAGGGTTTGCGTCAAATTGGGATATTTTAGAATAAATTCCTCCTACAAAATAGTTTTATATGTGCAACGGCATTGAGGAATGTTGTCAACCGTTTCCACAAATGCTCGATTGGATGAAGACTGAATATCTGTGCTGACCGATCGCGTGGTACTGAGTTGTTTATCCAGCCAAGTTAGATTGTATCTAAACTTGTGATAAGGTAGTATTTTGTTTAAATATGTAAGGACTCTTCTCTATATAATTTTATCATCGTAGATAACGTTGTATCATCTATATGATACAACATGATAGATACAGTATTATGTTCCATTTACTGCTTCATCAACAAATCCCATACCATGAAAGTGTGCCAATACTGACATACGTCCACTCTCGTGAGACACTGTTATGACAACACAATCCCATTGGAAGCATAAATTGAGCTTCGTCCACAACTGGACTCTTCTGTTGAATGAATCTAGGGAGTAGTAGTGAGTCAAACTGGAGAATGCATTTAAACTTCTTCAGACATCCTACAATTACGGCACTTATATAAGTGATGAGTGACTCTCTGGACATCGTGAAATCTATACTAATACATGTCCTTTTTTTACAGTATGTATACTGAGCATCTATTCAGAATGATTTTGAACTTTCTGAACTGAACAATTCATTTATGATTATGATATTATGTGTGAAATGTCTTATACGACATCGATAAATATTCTGGCTCTTTTCTGTAATACGAAAAAAAAGCAAAAAAAAAAAATCATAATATGCGATTTGGCATAGATTCCACAAGGTATTGAATTGCATCTACGTCTCCAACATATATTGCTCCTACTTCTCCAGGCGTTCATCAGACAGTCCTTTAACTGACTCAGATTTGACGAAAGAGACTATTCTCTTCAATTTTGTCCATAGTTCGGATCAGGAACAATGTTCATTAAATGCGTCGGTCAACTGCTGCACACAGAAAGTTCTGTTTGTCCGTACAAGCCTTCTGGCAACAGCGATCTCGTTGCTGACTACTGTATGGCCTCTTAGACAAGCAACGTGGGTTATTTTTCCACTGATTAAACAGCCGGGATGTCTCACATTTTGAGAAACGAAACCAGCGAAAATTCTGCTGTTTTCCAAATCGTGGCTCCAGCCAGACGGGCACCCACAATAAGCCCTTTATCGAATTCTGAGAGATCCTTTGTTTTCCCCCATTGTGATAAACACTGTTGACGATTACTGATCAGCAGCATTCTTAGTTACCTAGAACACGTGGTGTCGCACGTAACCAAGTATTTTGAATATACGCTGTGTAAGGTTTCTACTTTTTTTTTAATCTGTTGCAATGTCTTCGTTAAAGATATTTTAAGGTTTTTTTTTTTTTTTTTTTTGGTTCAAGTTGAGGATTTTTCCTTTTTTGCTTTAATAATATTTAATGATGGCTCATAAAATGTACAAAATAACTATGTCAATTATGTTTCTGATTTTTTGGAATAACGTTTCTATATTAGTCTGTTCATAATAACAGGCTTGGAAATTGTCCAAGACAGTTATTAAAAAAAGGTGCATTTCTCAATAGCATTTTTGTATAGAATAAGAACATTTATTATCATAACAAATGAACTCAAGTCTTTTTTGTCATATTTAGCGCAGATTTGTCATATATAGCGTAGAGAGGAGCCGTTTGCAAATACACCGCCAAAATGAATCAAAGAGCAATTGTTTTTTTTCATAAAGCACCTAAACATGCGTTATATTAGTGGAAACGAAACTTTTTAATTCGACGACTAAATCCATGTTAAGAAGAATCATCTCCTGTGTAATTAATAATAATAATAATAATGAAAAACAGAGACCCGATTCCATCTCTGTTTTGCTTATTGTTTCTAGTTATCAGATATATTTGCGCTTATATATACTACTGTTCGTTTATGGTACTTCCAGATATTTCATTTTTACCTTTATTTTCCTTTTAGATATGTTTCTAGCCTTAGCATTAGCATGCCAAATGAAACCTCTATTTATAACACACTAAAAATATAGAAAATTATGTCGTCAGCTTTATTTCAATCACGTCATGTATGACGTAAGTAAAGCTACGTATGGATATCTCTCTAAAATCAAAATGTTAAATTACTGCGGACAAAACAGTGATAGTACCGTCTTTGAGTTGGCACTGAACTGCTACACATTTTCCTACTAAGCTAATTAAAAAGAAAGAAATTTTTTATTTTTTATGTTTATTCCTTTGCTATATTATCAAGCGCGATAGAAATTCTGAATACAACTTTTAAACTAATTTTAAGAAATACACAATATTTCTCAGATACCTGTGTAGCTCTCTGGAAATTGTGCTTGCCTCATAGTGCTCGGTCTCCAGAAGAAAGACCGTTGTAAGTTCGATCTTTCGCACAAGTTAATAGGGTTTACCTTCAGGACACTCGAGTTTATAATCCAGTGACTGAAATAAATCAACCGTAGAACTCACACTATTAAAGTTAATAAAATATAGTGTTAGGGGTTAGGGACCATGAAATGGCAGCAGCTGAGTTGTCTGCCGTATTCTCCTTTCCCAGGATATCTTTGAAATAATTGATAGTCTTGAGCCAACTCTCAGTGATGACTGATCATGGAGGTTGGCTGCCCGCTCTTCAAAACGCTAGGACTAAAACAGCCTCGCCTATATCCTTCTGGGAATAAAAGGATAAAAGTATTACAGGATTTATTTATCTTAGTTATTTTCCTTTTTCCATTACCTGTTCCGCAACTTCCTAAATATCTTAGAAGTGAGTGCATCAACCGCTGAATTGTCTTTGTCTTAAGACATACTTATGTAATATAGAATTATAATTCTACCAAATCTTTTAATTAAATACTAGTTGCTAGGTGATTTATGAAGGTAATTTGAGGAGTTTCTTTCTTTCTTTCTTTCTTTTTTTTTTGCAGTGGTTGTTTTTAAATAAGAATGTTTGAGCTACTAAATTGCGGAAGTATGGAGAATCAATAAAATCTTCAAGTCAATGCTTATAGGCCAAAGGTTCTGAGCGATCCATTGTACTGTATTGGTCTATAAAAGCAAAATGGAAATGGAGCTTTTATTCGAATATTACAATAAAATAAGTATTTTTAGAGTTTTTGTGCTGAGGTAATAGAGGAATGTGATATATATTTAGATGTATATGTGTGTGTGTGTGTGTGTGATATGTTTGCAATCGTCAAGACTATTAGGCGCCAACAAGTACTTGATTTTTCACAATAGGAAGTGAAATTAATTGAAGTAATATAGTTGACTTTATTCTATCAAATTTTTGCACTAATTTAAAAGAAAAACAGCTGAAATAATTTTAACAAATAAGCCGACTAGTCGTAATTCTAATTCAAAATTGACGCAAAAATTTCCACCTCCATACATTTTTTTTTTATCATTAAAGCTGATACTCTGACCAGTACTTCCCCATTGTCACACGTTAACCAAGATCTCATTATCCTAAAAAAATACAATTTCTTACACAGAACGTCTCTCACAAACATATTCTCCCTTCTAGTAATGGTAGCGAGTTTTGGCAAGCAGCCTAAAATATCCAACTGAGATAGCCTTATTTAGTCACTTCTGGCGAAGCCTTTGTGTGGGGAAAACCGAATAAAGAGCTAATTATATAGCAGGTGCTAGGGATACGTTTAAGGTTACAAAATCTTTCGATAATTATAGGGAACAGAAAAAGAACAGGTGGAGATCTCATCCGCAGTACTTACTGCTTATCTTAAAATGTGTGTGCCCTCAAGGGATGAAAGATTTCATCAAATGAAACTTAAGAAATTATGTTTGTGTTTACTAAATGGCAAAATTTTCAAGTTAAATTAGAAGTCATTTCGATTTAAAATGAGTAAATTTTCATATGGATTTCTCAACTATAATAATCAGGTTTCTAGAGAACAATCCTATCAATTGAAGTGAGGGTCAAGGCTCCTTTTTATCGGTTAAACTTCTTTGCATATACAAAAAAAGTAGCTTGACTCAAATGATTGGTTATCCAGGGAGAAAAATGGAAGGGGTTTTCTTTTCAGACATGCAAATCACTTTAAAAAATTGGAATCAGATAGCGAAATCAGGGGAATTTTATAGAACGTTATTTAACTGAGTAGAATTTAAACTACAGAAAACAGGAAAATATATCCGTAGAGATTATGAAAGATTACATTTCGTGACCAGTTTCCACGAGATAAATGGGTATCAAGATTTAGTAATGCTAATGTGTGAGAAGGCTTGTTTAGTTACGCGATGGAGTGGCTATTATCATACAGGATGCTTAATATGAATGACAGAAAGAGCGATTTTTTAAATCGTCTCCTGTCAATGCCCTTATAGTTCAAAAGTCACATCTTTGAGATGAGTTAGTTGCGGTGTGACTCACATGATAAAATAGCAACGAATGTTTCTATTGGGTAATCGGCAAGTACTTTTTCTATAGTTATGCAACGTCATCTTAAGCATTAACCAATCCAGATAGCGATGTTTATTGATATGATGTTAATGTTATTCGTCTATATAAAGTTGAAAACCCACGAAGCGATATGAAATCAAATCATCAGAAAAAAAAACCATCAATATCTGCTAATAGTATCTTTTTTATGTTCTATTGTTAATGACCACTTCCTACATCCGGGAGATTGTAAATCAGTCATTTTTTGTTGAAATAGACGAGATATGTTGCTAGACGATGCCTCGAAAGATTCTTATATAATTCTGGTCTTTAAGATGATAAAAATAATTCGGTAATGTAGATAAATGCATTTGAAAGTTGTATTTCTGTAGGCAATACAGAAATCTAAATCAATTTTGCAATAAAATTGAAAACTTTATTTGATTTTGCAACTGAATTCTACCTATTATTGTTATAATATGTATATGGATCTATTCTTATTTTATTAATCAACTTCTTCATCAGTTTCACAAAGAAACTCTGAATTAATATCATACAAAGAAACAAAAACCTTAGCATACCCACGGTACTCATGTACTATAGAATTACATTTGGTTGGTGGTGGGTGGGTGGGTGGGAATTACATAAAAATAGCATTTTTGACTAGTACGCCAAACAGTTGAATTTAAGCCGTTTTGTCTTAATGTGCTATATGCTCACTTAATTTTTGCCTCCCAAATGGTTAGAATGAAACCAAAATTGAGATTACTTGACTAAGTTGAGAAAAAATCCCAAATACTAAATTTCATGAAAATTTGTCTAACGGTTTATATGCGCATTGCATACTTGACATCATTATTGAGATACGATAACAAAACTCCTCATGGCATTAGTTTGTACGTAGCTAATCAAAAGCATTCCACAGATAGAACTGAATATTATGCAAATAAAAATCAATAGGATGATTAGTGCTGTTACACACTATTTATGATAGCCAGAGTTTACATTATATTTGCTTGCATGCATCACTGGTTATGCACTGTGTATTTTGTTTGAAAAATGCTTCCCAGTTGAATACAGTTTAAGAATGACTCGCTTTCTCTGTATGCATGTATCTATCTATCTCTCCTCATTTTAAATTTGAAAAGGGACAATAAATTTTCTTTGACAAAGATTGTTTTGTATGCACCTTTGTGACAAACATACTCTCAAAAAAAGCTTTCATAGATGGAGATGGATGCTTCAAATTTTTTGCGTTGTTTCTACTTGCTTAAGACGTCCCAGTCAGGGTATTCACATGAGCAACTTCAAGCCATCGAGGCATTTGCTTAAATATTTGAATTTTTATCGAATAAATGCATCTGAATGCGCTGCTGTTTTACTGTGAGGATTACGACAGATCACTTGAAATAATATAAAGGTGACGGAGAGTATACGATATAAATAGACTATAAATGATTTTCATAGCTCCTTAAAATTCAACTTTCAATCGATCCAACTCATTTCTTGTACGTGATAGGTTTTTCTGTTTTTTTTTTAAAGAAAATGACTAATCATTTACTGCCGAGTGATAGTAGTGATATGTGTAACAAAAAGGTCACAAACAGCGCATTTTCTGTATAAAATTTTATTTTCTAACTAATCTTTTTTTTTTTGCATGGTTCTCTTCATGTTATGCGAATTCCGAGTCATCTTAAAAAAGCACTTTAATACTTCTGTTTTATATTTTATGACAAGCTTTCATTATTTACGCAAAAAAGAGGCGAAATAATTGCATTAGGGAAGCGTGTAATCTAATCTAGGATATGAGGATTGCTTTCATGAAGCTCTTAAAAGTTTCGGGGACACCGCCTTTTATCCAGCATTAGGAATCGGGCTGTTTGTACAGATAGAAATGACAGATATATGGAGTCTCGCTTAACTCAGATTTACTTTAAGATATTAAATTTTAATAGCTTAATGGAAGTTAGGCTTCGTAATGTTAGAAATTAAACATAAAACCGTAATTTGTGGCCTTGCCGTAGAAAACTGGTAGAAAAAAAGGCGTAATATTATGTGCTTTGATAATGGAGATGTGAAGCGATTTCGTGCACTGCTTAAGGGTGATTTGACTGTCGTGCGGTCTCCAATAAAAGTGTTCTTTTTTATAATTTATATCCCGAAGACAGAAAACACTCGAAAATGCAGTAGGCCCTTTATTCAGCGCGATAACTTAGTTTGTTCGGGAGATAAACACTGATCCATGAAACAAAAACTTCGGTCGTTTAAGCGAATCTATATTTTAACTTTTAAAACCCTTTTTTTTATTTTTTTCAATTTTGAAATTTTAAAATTGTCACAAAATTAAAGATGATTTTTATTATTATCTTAAATTATCTTCTTCAATCCATCCGTCCCTTAGGACGGGTATAATCCTTGATTAGGGGTTACGACGAATTGATGCAGCAAAAGAGTGAAACATACCCTGTGGGCAAGTCCGTGTGTTCAAGGGTTTGCCTGTTCTGAGGATCGAAAAATCCCAGTTTCCAGGTGAGAGGGGAGGGATATATACAGGGTGGTTCAAAATTCCACGTACAAACTTTGAGGGGAGGTAGAGAACATCAAAATCAACCCTATTCACATAGGAAAGCATGACCGGAAACGTCACCGGAAGGTATACTAAGAGGGACACAAAGATACAGAAATAACACAAGGCAGTAAGTAGTGTAAAATACTTTATTACGCGTAACTGAACAGTTCAATAGTAGTTGGATACATGATATGGTAAACGAGGTGCATGGCTGCCATCTCGGCGTTCGCAAAACGACGCATGTTCTTCGTACGACATCAAAAGTTTGAATGAGGAAGCCCCAATTGCTCACCTAAAGCTCTGGCGAACAGAGCTTTAGGTGACCTATTTATTAGGTGACCTTACGCCACCTATCACTTTCGGGTGGCGTTTCCGGTCATGCTTTCCTATGTGAATGTGGTTGATTTTGATGTTCTCTACCCCCCCCCCCTCAAAGTTTGTACGTGGAAATTTTGAACCCCTCTGTATATATATATATATATACAGAGGGGTTCAAAATTTCCACCATTTCAATAAAAATGACGGATAAGGTGTGTTTCTCACATCATAGATGGTGAACCCTGATCTTTCCAACCAAAAAAAGCTCGTTTATACCAACTGAGCAATAATATTCATATACTGTTTATAATTTACGGCAGTTTTATAATATTGGAAAAACTGCTTCAAGATATCTTAAAACTGGAGTTCCGTTGTAAATTATTATTATTATTATTATCTATTGGTAGCCTGTTACCATATGAAACAATTCCTTGCTTGGTTTTCTTTGCCGTGTTCTTCCTGGAGGGATATGTGCCGAAGAATCCTTCAAGGTATTCTAGTCCTTTTCATTAGGCTTACGTGCTGTAACTCACATCTCAGATATCGAAGCCAGGGAAAAAACTTACTCTACCAGATAATGTGGAGCATAATGTATCCCGCGTACCAGATAAGAGCGAAATAAGTCCAATAAATCAGGTTTCGGATTATGGTATTAGAAAAATGATTAAATCAAGATCCCTTGGTATAAATGCACGCCAAAATATCATTATTATGTAACTCTCATCCACGGAAGGTTGTAGACCTATCTTATATTAGTACAGTAGGTAGGATAAACAGTTTTTTTTTCTATTTATTTATTTTTCTTAGACAAGCAATGTGAAATATTTTTCTACTGCTTAAACACCTAGAATATCTCATCTTTTGAGAAACCAGTCAGCTCTGCTGTTTTTCAAAATCGTGGTTCCAGACGGACACCTACAACCATCGAACTACAAAACATTTTTCCACTGTGATCAACACTATTGACCAACAGCATTGTTAGATAATTGCCTAGAACACGTGATGATGCGCATGACCAAGTATTTTTCATATACGCTGCGTAAGTGATGCTTACGTACATTCAATGGCGTATGTATATATGCGTATTATATTGATAAATCTAACAGTCTTTCTTGAAAGATCTTGAAGGCTGTTGATCTTAGCAGCTTTCTTAATATTGGTGATCCAGCTTATCCTTGGTCTGCTCCCTTGTCCGTTTGGTGGTTTTCCGTCCCGTTAGGGCAATGTAAGGTAATCTCTGTTTACATGCCCATACTCTTTTAATTGCTTTTTATTTGGTTTGTTTAATATTAGTTCTTTGTAATTTAATTCATCGGTCACTATTTGATTGGTCTTTTTCTCAGTCCGTTTAGTTTGGTTTATTTTTTCGTAAGCATTTGGATTCAAACGCTTGTAATTTTATTTCTTCTTTTTTCTTCGTTATCCTAAAGTTATTTTTAACAGTGAAACCTCTAATTCCATTTACCTTAGAAACTTTACTGAAGCAATACACTTTGGAAAGGAGTAGCTGTTGGTTGGTTCACTGTTTCACTTTTCATCCAAACATCCCTGATGTAAAATATTTGTCCCAAACAGCATTGATACATTCAAGGTCGCTAGATGTCGCCAATTCTGGCAGTCTTACGTGTTGACAAAGTTTTCTCAAACTGGTTTCTATTAAATGAACATCAAATGGATATCAAAACTGATAATCATTTGATATCCAGCTTCCTTCTTTTTACAGTTGGATTCAGTTTTTGTAGGTTGTTTCGAATTCCGAGCAAAATGACAAAGTTTCCTTGGCCGGTGCATTCTATGCGGACTTGTTTGTTTCTGACTGGATGAAAAATAGCATCCCGCAAAAGATGGCTTCTTTTCCGGGATGAAAAACTCAAGTTTCCGGGAGAAAGAAACACGTGATTTACCTTCAATTGAAACGCCGTTATAAAAGTTTTTCGAATAGTTATGGGATTCGAAACCAGTCGATAACAACCAAAGGATATGGCTGTTAATGACTAGGCTACGGAAACTCTTTGCAGAGTAAGATTATACTTATAAATCAGGACTGGGACTACCAGGACGAATAGAAACAAACAACACCTATCCATGCTGCTTAGTATCCGACGAAACTGCAGCTGGCTACAAAGCAAAGAAAAAAAAATCCATACAGTTTAATCATGATAGGTGATTATTCCTGGTGATAATAACTGCAGTTCTTATCACCAGGAATGTGTGAATCAAACCTTAGAAGAGAAAGAGTTTGAAACTTCCAAAGCCGACATATTCCTTCAAGATTTGAATGCTAGTGACGGTTTGTAACACCTTCAAAAAAGCCATCCTACTTAATTATTATATTTAGGCAAATATCTGTAAGATGAGCTAAGGAAGTAATTACGCTGATGAAAGAATATGAGAAAAAATTAAAACTTCTGCAGGTACTCTGCTTTATTCTATTAGATTTTAAGTAGAAAACAGATACTGAAGAGAAATTCCGAAAGATCTGGACTTCCACATCTAACAGAAAGGCCTGAGAACTCATATTGATTGAATGCGCCCGAAATTCACCTTGTTTACGTTCTACACCAGTGTTTCTCAAAGTGTGCCCCCGGGGGTACGCGAAAGGTCTGCAGGGGATACGTAACAATTTTCAGTTATGCATCATTAACGCATGGAATCATTATTAAAAAAAATAATTATTTTAAACGTATAGATTTCTCAGTAAATTATATATTATGTATGAATTCTCCTACTCAAATTGCGAGTTACTATTGCCAATACGTTCACGTCCTGGTGATAGTAACTCGCTCTTTGAGGTATAAAACATGACTTCCCCAACAGCGTCACTATACTGAAGACACCAGAAAAACAAGTAGTTTTGTTGTGTCACTGAATAAGGTACAGAGAAATTTACAGTCTGTGTAATATATTTCTCAACAAATAATGCAATTAAACTAATGAATCACATCTCCCCTCCAACAGAAACTATCGTATAGACTCAAACAAAACCATATATTGCTGGTGCAACATATGGTTTTGCTTGACACCACCCCGTCGTGAACGTGTTAAAACTAAGAAATATATAGTGAATGTGTTTCAGATATTATGGAATTCGGTTGAAGAGAATTAGCATTTCAACTCAACTGTTGGCTTGCCTTTGTCTTTGATTCGCGCGATCTTTTGTTAATACCGCACCAATCATATGCACTTCTTCATAACTGCTCTATTTCTTCTGGCCTACCATTATTGTCTGTTTTGCGCTCTGCTTTTACTTCTCATTGGTCATTTGTGAAGGATTATTCATTACGTATCTCAAGTCTTGTAAATTACTAGTAATTTTGCTTGAAATAATGGGAAAGAAGATGACGCTATTTGGGTAGATGACTTTGACGATGCACACAAGGAAATTGTTCTCGATGCCAAAAGTAGTGAGAGCGAGTAGCAGCTACTTGGTAAGGTTTCAGTTGTTGTTGTTGTTGTTTCTGAAATCTTTAGTTTCCGAAAATCCCCGCATTTATCTCGCACCACGATTTTTTAGCTTTAATTTTGGGAAAAAAGTGCGAGTTATATTCGAGGAAATACGGTAATTTTTTTAGCTTTCAAATTCTTACGTATGGATCATTGGTTAAAGATTGGATTTATAAAACCCCCAAAAGAGAGCAATCTAGCAAATACAAGCAGCTGTAAGCAACAAGAAAACGTTGATATTGCATCTGGATCAAATGAAATTGATAAGGGTGTGTCGTCTGACATCTCTAGAGAACCAACTAGGAAGAAGATGAAAAAATCTTCGTAAGTATGATACGAATTACTTGAAATGTGGCTTTTCATGGACGGGAAATGAAGAGGAACCTATTCCAAATTTTGTTCTATTAAAAATAAATCATATTTTTTGTTTACATTAACGTATAAATTCAAATAAAATAGACATTTACAATGAAATATACTGTATTTATTTATTATTTGATAAGAGGGTACTCAGTAATAAAGTAAATTTAAGAAGTGGTACGCGGATATCTGAAGTTTGAGAAACACTGTTCTAGACGATATCTGAATTGCGTTTTTGTCAAAATGAAAAAAATAAATCATAGTCAAAAATATTCCTCCGGCATTCGATGAAACGTAAGATGGATAATATCTTACGTTTTTTTTTTTTTTTTTTAATTTTATAAATACAGTATATTGTGTCAGCTGGAAATCTTACAAAATTTGACAAACCTGGTGATGATAGCATACAACTAGAGATGTATCAGAAGATCTTGGTAAGTTACAGAGCTTAATTTGTCCTACTCACTTCGTATACTCTTGGAAAAGATTCTCCTTTAACTCTCTCATTCCCATCCCCAAGTTGATAGAAGTCGTACTCCTTTCCCCAGGATAAGGTGACCAGGTACATTCTATGGCCGTATCTCCTGTGTTCACGGGGCCGGTTTGCCTGCTTGTGGGATGAAAATCCCGGATAAACTAGGCAGAAAAACCCTGCTGTTCACGCCCAAGACCGGCTAACTTGGCTATGGCTGAGGAAGATCCTTGAGCTCCTCACGTCGTCTACGGGAATCGAATCCAGGACACTCCTTTCCCACGCATATGGTTGCGAAGCTCATAGCCATTAGGCTAACCGCGTGGAGTAGTAATAGAAGTATTGATTAAAATAGTACTTAAGTTATTGATTAACGTAGCAATTGAAGTATTGATTAAATATTAAAATATTAAGTAACAAGTTAATTATTGATGAAAAGATTAAACTATATAAATTTAAATGTTCTAATATTCCTTCAACTTTCTCTAAATTATCTAAATATTATCCCAAATATTAAAACTAATTTAAAAAAAAGTTTAAATTCTTAATAAATATTTAAAACTTACAATTTCATTGTTGCAATAAAGTTCGTATTTTTGAACTGTTCACATCAAAATGCATTTAATTTGCATGATTTTTATTTTAGTTTAACTCCCAGTACCTCGAAGACTGAATATGACACTTCCTAACAGATATGTGCTACTCTAGCATCGCATCTCCATTATCAGAGTTACTTCCGTTTCTAATTTTTTTATTTTTCGTTTTTACTTTTTTTTAGCCATATATATCCAGTGTAACGTAGCCTTGGTTGGAGAATCCTAACTCTTCTACTTACAGGAAGTGACTGTCAGCTACACTACTCGGTTTGAGCATTTAGCACGAGCATACAAACATCCCACCGGATGTTACCACCTATTATGGAACAAAATGGGTCACCACGCATTACTGGTCTGGTGCCATTTGTTTTGCTTTGACCCTCTCTCTTTCTGTTGAATTTCCTATTCACTCCTTCGGAGAAAGAAATTTCTTCGGGAAATCTGAACAAAAAAAAAAAAATAAAAGTAAGAAAATTAAGCGGGAAAAAACTCCGAAAACCCCAAGAATAGTTACGGTTTAAGTAGTAATTCTGCGAATTTTCAAAACCATAACATGTCAACATCAGTATTTTGATGATTAATCCTTCCCCAAAACACGTACATAGAACCCAATGGATAGTAAGACACTATACTTTGTATGGTCCCTCTGAAACCATTTCCAATGATTATCTTTTTTCATGCAACGAATGGAAAGAATGGATTAATTGAATGAGAAAGCAAGTATCACTAGTTTAGTGAATTTATTATGTTTAAAGAAAAATAACTTTATGATAACTTTAAAGTGTCCCTTCAGTCTGAAATATTTTAATAGCGAAACAGTCAAACAGTAATATAAAGAAAACAATCAAAACTGCATCGTTTCCATAGTGACGGATGCTACATAGTTTCCATAGTGACGGATTCATGCGAATGCTGTTAAAATAAGCAGTGCAAATGCATTGCCTTTGCGACCAAAATTTAATTCTTGGCTATTTTGATAGATAAGAATCGTCATTTAATATATTATTATTGAAACATAGAGAAGATTACTGAGTTCTTATAAAGAATATTATCATATTCTATTTAAGGGCACACAACTGGGCAACGGAATAAAAGATCAAATATGCAATTCTATTCTGTCGATCTATTATCAGGTAAATTTAAATAATATTTTGTTGAGAAATGAGTTAAAAGAACGGTATGAACATAAAATTTGAAAAATCTCGATTATAAATAAGTTTATTTTTATTATGTAGAATTACGAATTGTATGGAAGTTATATTGAAATTTCCCATACAAAAAATGAGTCAGCTAGTTAATAAATATTTATATTTATTAAATATAAATATTTATATTATATATTTTCGTTTATATCATATATCAAAATTTGTAGGATCATTTAAGAAAGAAATGGCTAAAAAGAGTGGTTCGAAAATGGTTTAAAAATTTAACAATATTAAAATAAAGAAAAAATACAGTTTTTTAATTCATTCGGTGATGTTATTTTGTAATTAACAATCATAATTTGTAGTAACCTAACCTAACTCATAATAAAAATAAACTTAAATAAACTTAATTATAAGCGAGATTTTTTAAATTTTGTTTATACCGTTCTTTTAACTCATTTTTACCTGGTAATAGATCAACAGAATGGGATTGCATATTTGATCTTTTATTCGGTCGCCCAGTTGACCGTGTCCCATATTTAACTGAGTCCTTAACTGCGTTTTTCACGTGTACACATCTCTCTCTCTCTCTCTCTCTCTCTCTCTCTCTCTCTCTCTCTCTCTCTCTCTCTCTCTCAGATGTTATTCATGAATAGTATTTAAATGGAATAGAGAGTTAAGCTAAACTTTCTGCTTACTAGAGAATCAGTGAGCCGTAATCGGAAATTTTAATTCCCAAAATATATAAATCTCAGTGCCATACATTCTATATTGTAAACATATTACTTCGGATGCAGTTTTTATAATTGGTACAAATCACGGCTTTATAAATTTTAAACTTAAAGGGCAATTGAAAGTTTTAGAGAACAAAAATAATAATAAAGATGCTATTTTGAACGTTATTTTACTAGGAATTACAATTCTAGTAGGCATTACCTCGAACACCTTATGTAAATCTACAAATTAAAACCAACCCGATTAAAAAAAGTAAAGAAAAACTTTCCTTAGGCATTCAAATTGACTAATGTGTTTACTCTTACACTGTATTATTTGAAATACGTGAATTAATTTTCTTCTAAAATATATAGCTTTAATACGTTTTCAGTAAACGAATACTTATTACGATAATTATTTCTAAATATTAATTAATGAAGAGAAAAGGGACGAGGTGAAAATGTTCCTACGATAAGGGCAGGGAAGCCACATAAAGTTTGGAAACTACTATTTTATATGATGTTGACAGATTCTAGAATTTCTTCTTTTTCTCACTAGATGCCGCTAATTGCCTTCAGTCATAAACACACGGGCGGTCTCTCATGGCTGATAAGGCTTAAAGACACATAAACAACGGAGAAGGAAAAAAACGAAACGGGCAAAGACGAATCAAATCTTTTCTGACTTCTCTTCCACCACTTAATTCAGCGTTGCCTCCGAGTTCTTCGTACCACCCACGAGTATATTTAAGAATTGTTTACAATGAAGGTAAATAAAAACACGGTTATCATTTTCCCCTCTCTATAGACTGGATGATTGGAAAGTGTTCCGATGTAACGGTATCCCGACTCGGATACTTCGACTACGGCACTAGACGTGTTGTAAAACTTGATAGCACGGGAAAGCTTAACCTCTGGAAATGAGTACGTTCACCTCATGTCACCACCTTGTACCGATTAACCCTTTCAGAGATGGTCGCCACATCTCCATGGAAAGTAGGTCATTAATTTACAAGCCCGGCTCGCCTTTGATGGAAATATTTCTGGATTAATCTCCGGGGAAATCTAAGCGGTGAAAATGATCCGTCGCTGGTCGATAGTCAAGCGATACGGATCGATATTTCAGTGTACCCGGTGAAGACCACACTTGAATTTTTAGGCGCCGTCGAAAACCGTAACAAACTAGTAGCAAAAATGAGTTCTTTCAGTTTTTTGGACGAGTTATAAATCGAAAAATATTTCCCTTCTCTTGCAAGCAAGCCTTTCAAGCACAAGTTGTCATCACAGTTGGAAGTTGTTAAGAATTTGACATTTACTATGACGGCATCCATTTCATTCGCTTCTTTTCTGTGGTTTGATGAATGAATCCCAATAAAGTATGGCATGAGAAGAACATGTGTCATTCTCCCTAGGTGACAGGATAGCATATTTATGAGCATATTATCAGTGTCGCACGTCATTTTGGTGCAAGATGCGGTCTAAATTCTAGAAACGTATTTATTAATCGTGTTGCTATTTTATTCATGCTGTCTTTGATGCATGCATTCGTGGGAAAAGGATATAAAAAAAAAAGCAGGGAAAGTATACTCCAAAATGTAATATATAATACAAAACTTTTAAAGTTATTATTATTGACCTTTTATTATATGACTTAAAAATGACTTGGATAGCAAAAACATCGAAATCTATTCCATTCCTTATATATCTTTGCTGTAATGAACTATTATCAAAGATATTTCAGGTCCGTTGTGTATTTATGAAGGGAAACCGAATCATCCGGAAAC
Organism: Typopeltis vanoorti; assembly: GCF_054136105.1. Classification (NCBI taxonomy): domain Eukaryota; kingdom Metazoa; phylum Arthropoda; class Arachnida; order Uropygi; family Thelyphonidae; genus Typopeltis; species Typopeltis vanoorti. Next base: position 69,623,301 of record NC_143572.1, read on the forward strand.
CAAACCCAGACACTTTCAGACCAACTAACTCAGTGCAGAAAAGAGAGAAAAAACTGTAGAAGAGAACCACTGTGGTCAAACTGCAATGCGCAGCACGAGATTCACTACTCCACTGTGGAATCTCAGTTCCTAATGATCCTGCTCTCTGTTCGGAAATACCTGGGTTCGAATCCTAGTGGTCTCATTATAAAGGGGAAGGATAGAATTTTTTTTTTTCCTGAAAGTCAGATTTCTCATCTCTCAACACAATTAAATTAGCCAAGGAAAACATGAAATTAAGACATAATTCATTTCCTCATAGCTTTAATTGTTTTGGTCGTGAATCCAAACAAACTAACCTTCCACTAAGTTAGAAAATGTATATTCACATTCATAAATTCTCATCAATTTCTTCTCAATCATTATTTACTATATCATACAGAAACTAGCCCTTGGAGTGCTAAACTTTGACTTATTATGTTTCCTTTTTTTTCTTCGATTTTTCCTACTTTAAAATAGTATTTTAGCTGTGAATTGTACCTAAATGCAAATCATTTGCACCTAGCGGCAGACATTTTACCTGCTTGGTTGCTTATTTCATTTTGACGCAGCAGAATATATTGCTGCCATGGGAACAACTACGTCACATCCGTCATAACAAACAAATTAGGTGATTTAATAAAGTCTATAGAAAGTCCATCATCCTAATAACATGTTGAAATGCACATTTAACAAAATATTAAATAATAACCGAACATTTTTATTAAAAATACTAAAATATTATAAAAAAGTTAACAATATACTTATATATAATATTTTTCGATGCTGTTCATTTTAAAGAAAGCGGACATGCCTATAGCGCCCTCTATAACGAAAAAAATAGCATTTTAATCTATTTTCAGATGCTGATTATTGTGTTATTACTGTGCTGACTTACAAATATCAATTTTGAATGATTGTAGTTTTTAAAAACCGATCAGCATATTTTTGATATTTGCATGAATGTAGAAAACCTTCACTCATGCAAATTCAGTGGAAATGTTAACTTTATCTGAACTTTACTGTAAAATTTTAAAATAGTGAATAGTTATTTGGGAATGAATGTTTGATATAAGTAACTTTAAAAACAAGTTTTTCAATAAGTAATTCTTTGGTGCATTTCACAGAATCAGTAAGCACATATAAGTATCTTTGTTACGTTCTTCTGTCCCTACCGTCTTTCCTTTCATTTTTGTTTCTAATTCTCTCTCTCTCTCTCTCTCTCTCTCTCTCCCTACCTCTATCTATTTATCTCTTTTCACCCACCCTAGCTTCTGTTATCGATGTTTTCAATAATTTTTATCATTTCCTTATTTTTTTTCTTCTCCTTTCAGCTGTCTATCTAATGAAGCGAGCTTATTTTCTGATATGACACTAAAAGAGGAAACCTCGTGATGACAGATGGATCGTTTTCTCGATGGATAGAGAATAAAATAGCTGGGCGTTGAGCTGTGTCCATTAAGTGCAAAGCCAGTAACTATTTCTAACATCATCCCCCTAGACGGTAGCTGAGAATCACCGCCATTCTTTGTTCTTACGACTTTTTACGTACTCTTCATTATCAGCTCGCGATCAGCAGAAATCATTTTCCTCTTCTTAATGATCTCCCTGAAATGGGATGGAGACGTGTTCATCTCTGAAGGTGAAAAATCTGTGGCAGGAAAGTTAGAGAGAAGTTGGATAGTTTTCTTAACGAACACATTCTGTAATCGGAGACGTTTTCTGCGGTTTTCAATCATATCACTGATCTTACGACCGAAGTAATGCCAGAAAAAAGTAACTCCACCTGCCATTTATTGATTCCAGATGCTGCTTTATTAAAGGAAGACGTCATCAGTAATGAGTTTGTAGTCAATCTTTGAAATTTTGTTTACGTTTATAGGGTATACAGCAATAAACTAAATAATTAACTATCTATTTGAATGACATCATTGAATTTAATATTAGTAAGTAATGAATGTGCAATTCTCATTTAAGATTATCATTAATGAGCTATAATGTTGATGGCCTATAGATGATCGTTCTAAACATCCGTTATTGTTATTGATCATTCGTTTTAGGCAGCTGTTCATTGTTAGGCAGATGATGCTACTGATGACCATTTTAGGCACATTATGCCATTGCTAACAATGCTACTATGGAGATCGTTCTAGCTACGATCTTAGATGTCTTAGATCTTGATGATGACTTTTCATGATGATGTTGGTGCTTTGTATGAATTAAAAATAAATCTATTAATTTGCATCCAGTATTGATCGGAATGTATGGGAAGTTTTGTTATCTTGCTGGTGTCTAATTGTTCAAATGCAGTGGTATCGCGCTAATCCGAACCCTCCAGTAATCCGAACTGTGGTTTGAAAGAAAAAAAAGTTTTATTTATTACGTATCATTTTGTGTACTATTATTTTTATTTAATAATTATTATTTTAACTATTATTATTTATTTATTATTATTACAATACAGTATAACTACGGTGATATACAAAACGTGGAAATTCAAAACGTGCATAATTTGGTTAAAAATATAAATCCAGATGTTGAAATTTCACAAACAGATGCTACGGAATGGATTACAGGTAGAACCGAAAGTGAATTCGAAATCAAATCAGATGCTGAAATTATAAATATGACCGCACAGAATGAATTAGAAGACGAAGATGACGATAAAGAACTCGAAGAAGAAAAAAGTAAAACATTAAGAGGCAATTGACAGTTTTAATATGTGTGTATAGAATATGCTAAGCAGAATGATACGCCATTCCACAAAATTTTATTGCTAATACAACTCTGAGAAGAAGCATTCGAAAAAAGTTTAGCGTCCAAGAAGCAAAAGAAAATCAGTGACTTTTTTACAAAGAAATAAAAAAACTTTTTTGTGTTATTTTGTGAAACGTTTTTTGTGTTGTGTACAAAAAATGTTTTTTTTTGGTACACAATTGTATTTTTTACGCAAATTAAGTTATACTGAACTATGCAAATTTATTAAATCAGAATCCTCAACAATACAGGTACATACAAACTAAATTTTTTACTAAAATAAACTTGTGTTCTGTATTATTTTTTAAGTTTTACATTACAGTACAGTTGCTTTTTTCTATCAGTTGCTTCATTTATTTACAGAATTAAATTGACATGCCATTAGAATCTGATTATTTTTGTCTTAAACGCTAGTTATTGTTGTCTCTTGGGAGTTAAATTTTCTAATCCGAACTTTTCGCTAATCTGAACGAGCACGGTTTTTTATTAGTTCGGATTAGCGAGTTACCACTGTATTTGACATTGGTTATCGTTTTTGATATTACAAGCGCCTATTTGAATTAATATATCCTTGATTGCTACTTCACAATATATATATATATATATATATATATTTCTTTTTTTTTTTTGTTAATAGTACCTGTTATAATCACGTGGCGATAATTTTTACTCTCTTTCTCTCTCTGCTCATACGTCATTGGAACTAATTTAATTGTTTGATTATACTATTCATAACAGTTCAGGGGATGTTCATCCTCCATTCGTTTAATTCTTGATAATCTTGATGGTATCAAATTAAATAGTATCCTCATTATACATGCTACCATTCATATTTATCTCTGCAATCATTCTTATTTATGTGTATATTACTTAATATCGATTCTGTCAATATTTCTAATCATTCAAGTATAGAAAAATCTGATATATCTGTCAGACTGTGGTAACATTTATTATTATTATTATTATTATTAGTAGTAGTAGTAGTTATTATTATATTTATTGTTATTATTATTATTATTATTATTAGTAGTAGTAGTAGTAGTAGTAGTAGTAGTCGTCCGCGCGGTTAGCCTAGTGGCTATGCCCTTCGCAACCATATGCCTGGGGAAGGAGTGTCCTAGGTTCGATTCCCGTAGGTGATGTGAGGAGCTGAAGGATCTTCCTCAGCCATAGCCAAGTTAGCCAGTCTTGGGCGTGGACAGCAGGGTTTTTTCCCCAGTTTATTCTGGGGTTTTTCATCCCTCAAAGCAGGCAAACTGGCCTTGAGAACTTAACACTACAGGCCATAGGATACACCGGGGCATAAGGCTGACCACCTTATCCTGTAAACGGATTGAGGTCCGATGATCAATGGACCCTCGACACCGCAAGGTAAAAGAGGGTATAAAGAAGATGAGATTATTATTATTATTATTATTATTATTATTATTATTATTAAGAGAGACTACCAGGGAATCAGGGATTCATCGAGGGAGGCCACATACCACACGCGCCAGCTATCATACGTATTCTTGAATTCATTCACACTCCTTGCACTCACAGCATCCACTGACAATCCATTCCAATCACACACTATCCTAAGAGAAAAATTTAGCTCTCACTCCCTTCTTAGCGGAATTCATTCTCAGCTTTCAAAGATGTCCTCTTGTCCTTTCCCCACCCTCCATAAATTGAAAAATTCCTTCAACACTGAAATCCTGTATGATCCTTTCAGAAGTTTGTAAGTCTCATTCATATCACCCCTCTTTCTCCTGTTTGCTAGTCTACAAATTCTCAATCTGTCTTCATAATCAGTATACCACAATCCTGATATCATTTTAAAACTATTCTTCGCACTCCTCTCTCTCTCTCTCTCTCGCACACACACATACACACACCACTGTATCAGAATCACAACGGAAACCAGGAGACCAGACCTGCGCACAATAGCCCACACGAGTTCTTATCAAGGCCTTATAAAGAGGCAAAATGGCATCCTTATCTTTACACTTGAATGTTCGTTTCAGGATTGCAATTAACTTTTGATTTGTATTCGCAATCTTTGCTACATGGTCCCTAAACTTCAACTTACTATGTACTAATACTCCAAGATCGTAGCCTGATCAGTTTCTGCTACCATAATCACACCAATATAATACGACATTGGATATCTGATCGCTCCAAAGTGTATGACTTTACATTTGCTGACATTGAACTGACATCCATTTTCCCATGCCCACAATTCCAAACTATTCAAATAATTCTGCAACTACTGCATATCTGTTTTACATTCTTGATTTCCCTACCTATCTTTGCATTATCAGCAAATAGCTAAATGTCTCTTCCCAATATCATTAGTGTACAGATTGAATAACAGTGGACCAAGGACTGATCATTGTGGTACACCACTGGTTACCTTAAATCTAGAAGACTCACATCCCCCATATACCAATTTTTGATATCTGTCAGTCATCCGTCCTCTTATCCACACCAACATTTTATAATCCAATCCACAATTCTCCAAATTATGCAACAATATTTCATACTGTGTTCTGTCAAAAGTCTTAGCAAAATCCAAAAGTATCATGGTATATCCATTCCCCTTGTCTAGTTCAATGGTACCATAGAATGTGAATAAGTTGCTAAAACATGACTTTCCCTTAGTAAACCCATATTGCTCATTGCAAAGTAGAGATTCACTATCAATCCATTTTTGAATGCGAGTCCTAACCAATTTTTCCAAAATCTTCACCACCACTCCTGAGATACTCTTTGGTCGATATTGAATACGTCTGTCTTTGCACAACCCTTATGCAATGGAATTACCATACATTCTTTCCACTGCTGCAGAATCTTCCCTGTTCTGAGACTCAGATTATATAGCCTGGTCAAAGGAGTAGCCAGTTCATTTGAACACTCTTTTAGCACCCCTGCTGATATCTCATCAGTCCCTATTGCTAAATTGTTATTCAGTTTGTGCAACAGCTCTAATACTTCGTCCTCATACACCTGAGTTTCTTCATCCATCCAGCGAAGAGGTAGCAGATAGCTCAATGTTGCTCAATTTTTGATGGCATTTAACAAAATGGGCACTCATTAGTTGAACAGCCTCTTTCGCATCTGTAACCTTCACGCCATTTGTATTTAGAAAAGTTATTCTTTCATATTCATTCTTTCTTTTACTTGCAGCATATCGATAGATTTCTTGTGGGTTGTCTTTAGCACTTGGAGCCAGTTTCTTTCCATATTCAGACTTTGCTGTTCATACAAGAATTGTGACTATTCTAGCCCGATGCTTATAATTTGCATAACGTTCATCATCCTTATGCACACGGTATTCCTTTCACATCATATTTTCTTACAAATCTCTTGTTTAATGATATTACATTCATTTTATTCCCACCCTATTTATTCTTAGAACTCTCGGGACACATTCTGATATCACATCATTTAAGTATTTTTTAAATGCTTCCCATGCACTGTCGATATTCTTCCCATCAGCAACCGATACCATTCAGATGAACTCAGCATACTCCTCTGTTGGTCATAATTTCCTGCTTTGTAGTTCAGCACGTAACCTTTTCTGAATGGAACATTCATAAACTCAGTCACCTCCCAAGTGGTTAGTTAGCCCATGATCACTGTCACCCACCAGAAGCAGAATAGTTACGTCTTTAACTGAAATACCCTGTGACAATAGGTTGTCTCGAACAGCTCAATAAATTCAGTTTCATTCTTCTCATGAGATTTTACTGCTCCCCAATCAATATTTGGATAATTAAAGTCTCTCATTATGATTGCTCTTTTCGCGCTCATCGTCTCTATTCGGTGATGCATTTCTTCATCACTAGTAACCGATCCACCATGTTTGTAACAACACCCCACTATGTAATTGATCTTGTTAGATTCCACCTCACGCTAGATGGCTTCAAATTCACTGCCACATGAAATATTGTTAGTAGTAGTACTACAATCATAATTCTCCAAAATAGCTGGATTCAGGTCATCCGATAGCATTACCAGCACACCCTATCCTCTCTATCCTTCCTAAATACTTTACCCTTTATACTAGATACCAGTTAGTATCTCTGATTCTGTTAGCCAGGTCTCACTAATTCCTAAAATCTGAGGTCCCAACATATAACTAATGCAACAAACTCTACTCCTTTCTATATAATACTCTTAGCATTCGTATGCAGACATAATAATCTACCTGAATGTTCTTTTGAATACTCTTGTCTGCAGTCTGCATGACACAGTTGGACAACTTGCAGATCTCTGTTCTTCTACAGTGCCTTATACGAATGCTAAGAGTAGACATCTTTGCACTCGCAATCATTTCCATTACACTGCCCATTCCTATCATTAACACAGTTATAATATTGTTGCTCTTACACTTCATGTTCTCACCATTCTTCCCATTATAATTTAGTTTCCCTGGCTCTCTGTTACTGAAAAACTAATCACTGGTCTCGTTCCAATTATCAACTTTTCAAGACTTTTGATACCAAACGCATTCAAGTGTAGGCCGTCCCTCTTATACAAATCCAATCTTCCCTCAAGCTCACTCCACACATTCAAAAACCCGCATCCATTCCTTCTTACTACAATTGCGATCTCGTTTATTTTTCTTTTCTGTTTTTGAATTGCTTGCGTTATACTTTTTATTTTAGCTGCAGAAAAACTCGAACTTATAACCCGCTCATCAACAACATGTTTTATGATACAGTCGCCATACCAAATAACTTCTTTCTTTTTACTAACAACATCACTTACCTGATATCTGCTACTTACTGACTTACTTGATCCCGTGCTTTTGTTGTTTATTTTTGCTGCTTAATTTTATTTTTCCCCATATGTTAATTCAAACGCCTCTAGACATTCTGTAATTCCCACGTCGTCCCTCGGATAATCTGTTTTAATTTCTCTATTTTGGAGGTTAATTCATTTTCACTAACTTCTTCAATAGCCTCCTAAGTTGAGCAAGCCTTCTTGTTCTCCACTTCTCTGCTCTTCTTAGCGTTATATTAATAATAGTAATTAAACCTATGTTCAGAATAAAAGTAAACGCCATTGAAATCGAACATTCGGATAGGACAGGATAGGATAGATAAAAAGAAAGGCTTTTAAATAATATTAGCTGGTCGAGAGTAGGCGTTTACAAACACAGCCTCACAAGGAATGGGAACTCATAAACTTTGCGGTAGAAAGTCACGAGTTTTACCATCTGCTGCTTAGGAGGTAAGATTTATCTACAAAGCTTCCGTAGCTCATTTCGGTATCTTTGATACTTAACTGAGTACTAACTGATACCTAACTTGAATAAAGCAGGTTTTTTTTTTAATCTCACAAAACCGTCTACACCCTCTGTCCAAAAAGAAACCGAACTTTTCGAAAATAGAAGAAACTAGTGGCGCCACCTGTTGTATCTTTTTGTTGTCTGAAGCGACAACCGCCACTAGTGTTGTGTCAGCTGTTTATAACATTTGTTTCATTAGAAGCAGAGTTACAGTGGCAAGAGTGACAGCGTGTTTTGACGAACGGTCGGTCGTCACGATATTCATGCCGTATGCGACGAATTCTCGCTATCAATCGCTTCAAAACTTCGAGATAAAACTCATCATTGACCGTTTGGCCAGGTGGAACGAATTCTTTGTGGATAATGCCCTTGGAATCGCAGAAACAAATCAGTATTTTCTTTTGACTTTTCTTTTGACTTCTCTAAGCGACTTTTTTTCGGATGCACCTTTTCTGGTGGTCTCCACTCAGCATTGTGGGACTTTGTTTCATACTCAAAACACCACGTTTCGTCACCATTAACGATCCTTTCAAGGAAGTTTGAGTCCTTACTAGCGTTTTAATGAGGTCCTTGCAGTGTTCAATTCGATACATTATATGGTCGTCGGTCAACTTGTGGGGAACAAATCGCGAATTCAATTTACGAAGGCCCAAACTCTCAGTCAAAATGTTGTGCAGAGTTGATTTTGGAATCCCCAATTCATCTTCAATCAATCTCACGGACGGTTTCGGGTTTTCGTTGATGAAATCACGCACTTTTTGGATGTTAACATCGCTCAGTTCACTTTTTGGACAGCTCGGCTTTTCGTCGTCCTCAAGCGTCTCACGACCACTTTGAAATCGCTTAAACCACTCGTAAACTTGAGTACGGGCTAAGAATTCATCACCATATGCTTTTTGAAGCATTTGATGCGTTTCGGTAAAACTTTTACCAAGTTTAACACAAAAGTCAATCGCAGCTGTCTGTTTGAAACTCATTTTTCGATCGTTCGTCAAAACGCGCTGTCACTCTTGGCTATAACTCGGCTTCTAATGAAACAAATGTCACACTAATGAAGGTTGTTGCTTTCGCCAATAAAAAAGATAAAACAGGTGGCGCCACTAGTTTCTTCTATTTTAGAAAAGTTCGGTTTCTTTTTGGACAGAACAACAGAAAATTTACATAAATTTACAAAATGTGGAACCTGTATTCAGGTTCCGCATTTTGTCAGTATTATTAGCTCCTGATCCCAGTTCCCACCTAGGTCCCCTCCTTTACGAAGATTCAAGTCCCTTAGACTTGGAAATATATACTGCCACCTCCGTGCAAGACCGACAGAATTTCAATGTTCTTACCGGTGTTTGCATGCACTTACAGAAATCGTTTCCCTAAGAGATACTGAATTCCCAACATTTGCTTATATGCGGAAATATACCTACAGGAATTGAACGTGGTTTTCTAGTGAGTTTTCGTAGCCTAATGAATGTTTGCCCTACTTAGAAATGTCGGTTCCGTCCTCATGATAACGTGTAGTGAAATCTGATCTCATCCATTTATAAATCCGTTGTCCCTTCCTGCAACTTCATAAAAGAGAAGGTAATTATGTAGTGAGGGCGTAGAATATCAAGCGATATTTCTGCCCGTTTTCTCCTCTACTACCAAATTAAATGTTTGATAATTTTCACACCACGTACGTTCCCTTCATAATTAGCAGATTCATGAGTTGGTTCCAGTTTGTTTCCATCAAATGTTTCAGATATCATTACACAGCCAGGTATCTCGTATTCAAACTGCAGACTAATGCTAAACGATCCTTGTTTACACGAAAATGGTATGTCATTAGGTTTGCTGTCATTATTAGCGGTGATTGTTCAGTTGAGAATTTGTAAGTGGCAAACTTCACAATCACAACTCGTCCTTGTAGTTCTTACCAAAAACAAATGCCATTAAATCTAGTAAATTGCTTTTGTGTATTCTTAAAATGTATTTTGGCTTCGCGAAATACAATAAATCTCGGCAATTATTTACGCTTAAAACATAGGACTTTACTGTTGCAGGTAGTCGTTAATTTACTATTCCTAGTTGGTATTTGGGTTAGTTTTTGAAATATATGCAATGTCTCTGTTTGTAATTAGGAAAATACAGTTCTTGTTTTCTATCCATTCCCCTTTTTTGCAACACATGTAACTGAAATATCAGATTGTGCAACATAAGAATACAAAGGAGAGAATAGTTTTACAATGCGCTATGCTAATAGCATTTGCGAAACATTGAAAAGAATTTTTACTATTTCTATAAAGGTAGGAGTCTGGAATTCAAATCGGTCGTCCGGCTGCATTCCGTGTAAGGTGTATCAGCATTTCTTTATTGGCAAAATTTTGCCAATATAAATTAAATTACCGGAATGCACGCTACAAATTGGACATTGCTGTTATATATAAATATTATTATATCTCCCAGTACAGAAATGAGCTCTGTATTACATCAGGGATGGATTGTACATGACAATTTATTCATATGCGTATGACAATGAATTTAAAGACATCCACAAACATTTAGCAGAACTGAAATAGTTTTGAATTTATTTGGATTGGGTTATGATGAATTTCGGACGAAACAGGTAAGTTATGACCCTTGAATTAAATAGGCATTGAATCAAATGCTATTTTGTGGGATGAAGAGACCTCCCCCCCCCACACACACACACAAAAGAGAAAAGAAACTGTTTGGTCGAGTGGATAACGTACTGCCTTTTCAGCTAACAGGAAGTCAGTTCGCATCCTACTGTAGGATTGGATGTTTTATGAACGTCTTTAGGTGGAAGCAGAAATTCAACTCCCGATAGAACACCATATTTCGATAGGAAGTATTTTTAAAAATTTCTATGCCTTCTTTTTTATTGTTTAGAAACAAAGTTTGTAAACAGTCAACCTATGATGGAATTGGATACGCACACAGAATAAAATCTAACTAAAAGGTTGGTATCAGCATCTATTTATAATGTTAGCAGAATTGAAACATAAAAGGAAAACGACAAAATGTAATATTTTAAAAGAATCATAATTTGTTTTCGGGATCCTGACGGGTAAAACAATCATTTCTGTTAGAAAAAAATTCACTTCCTCCTCTATTTGGAACTCATCCGTCTTAGTTTCGAAACACCTGGACCGAATCTTGGCAAGGATACGAAGGACATTTTTAAAGTTTTTTTTTTTTTTTTTTCAGCTGGAGCTGACTTATTCATTCTAAAGAGATGGTGTTATGTTTTCCTTCACCCTGGATTTTTTTTTACTACGCTAAAGAGAGAAACAGGTCGTGTGATATTCACAGTTGACAAACATAGGACATTCTCTTTCAAGGTCTTAGCTATCTAGACATGAATTCTAAACACGACAGCCCCAAATTTAATCAGTGAATCTGACTGCTGCAGTTTATTTACGCGGACTGAACTGCTATTAAATAATAATAATAATAATAATAATAATAATAATAATAATAATGCTCTGGATCTGAAGGTTTGGAAGCAATCTTCCTTTTACGATCCTGCCTCAGTTTTTTTGGAACAGTTTCGGTTTTTCTTTAAAATTGAAAAACTTTTATATGCTACAGTATTAACCAAATCTTAAAATGTTAATGTGAAATAAAAAAAAATAATTAAATCTCTGATAATGAAGCCTTCATCATGCAACTTTATTTCATGTTATAAAAGAAGGTTTTCCCAAAATACGATTTTAGTAGTTATTCACAGTCCCGTTAGATGGCGCCATATTCGCTATTTTCAACTTTACTTGAAAATGTTCCGAGCTCCACCTTTCTCACAAATGATCCTCTTAAATACATTAATTTGGTGTAGGCTCGCGAGAGCGTTCGCTGTCACATATGCCTAAACAATTAGTAATATTGCTGGCCCAGCTCGCAATGCACTGAAGTGGTTGAATTACTATAATAATAAAGATTGTGTCAGGAAAATCACGGATTGAAATTAGTTATATCCCTTTTCAAATGAATGTGTTTTTTTATATATTGCTACAATCATTCTGTTAACCTACCGGAACGCGAAAATGATAAATTAAAATAAATTACTTTAAAAATTTTTACTAAACAGTAACGATTTGATATCTTATTCACGAAGGATTTAATTGCTTTGTGAGTTGTCGATTGAATCTTCGAATTTCTTGCATTTACTTACATGCAAATACAGATTCGTCCACCATAATTGCTTTCAAGCTTTGAATAATTATAACGTCCAAAATCTAATTATATATTTATTATATAATGATTGTATGGGTCAAAATTGTTCTCTAGACTGAAAATTACCTTATTGACAGTTCGAATATCTTTTTTTGGTAAGTGAACGTAGCTTAATTTGGGATGCACGATTGAAATTGCCATCTTTTATGCCCAAACTGGAGGCCTGTGTGGCCATGTGGAAGTGGAATTGCATCCATAGCGCTAGAAAACACAGTTTTCTACGTTCTATTTTATTCGTGAACCACAGGAACTTTTTCCAACGCTTTTTTCGATCTCTGGCAAGGGCAAGCAGCATTTCTTCTTCCGGAATATCGAGTTTGTTGACACATAAACTTAAGAAAATCGACAGTAGAATCCTCACTATTTCAGACGGTGGTATATTGCATTACAGTTAAGGAGCATGGGACGGTGGTCTGCCTTTGTCTGCCTCTCTTCACCGGATACCATTTAAAAGTAGTGATAGTCTTGGACCAGTTATCTCAGATTGGCAAAGATTGGAGATTGATTGCTCTCAGTTTCCAAAAGTTAGGGCTTAAACTGCCTCGCCTACTCCTTAAGGGGAATAAAAGGCGTTAGCTCATGTGCAAAGTTATTCTGAGAGAGAATTTCGTGTAAATTCCAAGCTATTTTCTTTTGAAGCTCAAACTATTTTTTTTCTTTTTGCGATAATGAAAATTTATTTTTATTTGTGCGTGAAAAACCATTTCGATCATTAACCTTATCTTCTGGGATACAAACTTTCGTTTACCTTATATTTTACCATACAAAAAAACGAAGCAATGGAGGAAGAAATTCACCTATATCCACCTGTGACCACTTTCTACAACCCATTTTTCTACAAGTCCTACTTGTAGGACTTGTAGAAAGATGGGTCCTACAAGTGGATATTTCGCCTTTGTTTACTAAACAATTCTTAATTCTGGGTGAATCTGTGGATGGATATTCAAAGAATTCATATATCGATATTGGAACGTGGATTTTATAATACGTTGCATGCACAATGTACCCAGAGAGTTATGGAAGACAACTCATTATTAATGGAAACAACAGGTTCGAATACGCTTCTTGTGTATTCACAAGATGAAAACAGGAAACTTTTGGGTTTTCTAATTAAACTAATGGCAACGGTCCATTTATTTTAATCACATTCTGTGTAATAAACAACCAAAGAAAGTATCCTTGGTTGTCAAGGCAACACGCTTTATGCTATAATGAATGAAATATAACGAGTTTTTCGGAACATTAATACTTAATGTTGAATGTCGCTTGGGAACATCAAATGATTACTTTTAACAATGTCGATGTTGGTCAGATTATTTTCTTTCTATTTTCACTGAAATAACGAAATCTGTAATGTTTACTTTGCTGTTCTTTGTAAGGCAAAGTTGGTCTAGTTGTTGACTAGCCTATTGTGCTTTTACCTGATTGCTCTGGATCAAATATTTATTTCATCTTTTGAGCATCGAAATAATTTTATTAAACAAGAAAGAAGAAAAATTAAATAAAAAAAAAGAAAAGTGTTTGCTAAATAAGTGAAAACTGGAAAGTAGTCGAATTTTATAAGGAGCTTCAACAGTCAGAAAGAATATTAACAGTAAAAAAAAAAAAAGATTGAGAATCCTCTTAGACCAAAGAGCAATATCATCCATTTGATTGGATTTAGAAAAATAAAGTAATATATAACATTCACTCTATCGGCTGAACTCGATTGCTACAATACCCTCAGGGAAAATATTCCGGAGCTTTTTATTTTACTCGATGCTGAGACATCCTTAAGACGAGATAAGATACTCTTTTACATTCTCTGTGGACAAAACAAAAATATAGGGATATGGATATTTTCCAGTTTATTGCAGAATGAATGCCATTGGTATCCCAACGTTATTGGTGTACCGCAAAGCTGTATTGGGGATTAAAATGGCCCAAAGAACGCACACAATTTTATCTTCATTTAAAATGCTGCATACAAAATTTTATTACTCAGAATGTTTTCATCGATGAGGTTTATTTGAAGAATTGCAACATAGTTCAAAATTAAGAGAGAGAGAGAGAGAGATGGCAAATATTCTGTCTAAGACGCGAAGCACTTTCTTTAAAAAAAATTCAGTTGAAGATGAATTGACCATTCTCATGAGAAGTGGTAAGGTTTTTTCCTCTCCCGGAAACTCAGGTTTTACATTCCTGTAGACAAGCAAACTGACTAGAACACATGCCACTCATAACTGTAGAAATGAGCATAAGACTAACAAGGTTTATCCCACTAAATGAAGGTTACAGAAACTAAGGATACTTGACAGATCATGGATCATAAAGGTGCCCAGAAAACGACTAACCACTTCGCATATGGCCCATTTTTTGTCCTGCTTTAATCAGAACCTATTGGATACGTGATTAGGCTATGTTTACTATAAATTGTGTCTAGTAATTTTTATAAGGAGATGTCTCAAAAAATGTATACACATTTCAACAGCTTATAATTCACTTAATGTTTGTTATTTTGCAGGCTTAACGGATTTGAAATATTGGCTGAAACCAGACTAAGCTTTGAGAAAAGAAAATTTATCCTAAAATGCTACTGGAAGTATGAAAACGTAGTGGAAGTGCAAAGACAGTTTAGAAGAGAATTTCAACGAGATCCACCTACGAGATTTACTATCACTCGAATTTGAGATAGATTTGAAGAAGGTGGAACTGTTCAAAATGTCCATAAGCAACGTTCAGAAAGACCACGAACAGCTACGATGCCCGCAACAGAAGAATGGTTGATTGAAACGTATCGTCAATGTTCTTGAAAATCTGTGCGACAAGCGTCTCGTGAGATAGGAGTATCAAAATCAAGTGTCCATCGCATGTTGAAGCGCAGTCATTGGAAAAGTTACATTCCAAGAAGAGCACGCACTCTTCTTGGAATAGAAGAGCGCGTGCTCTTCTATTCCAAGTACACTACATAAATGTACACTACATTTATATAGTGTACTTTACAATGTAAAAGTTAACTGTATTATAATAAATACCAAGTTTATGATCATTCAAAGTGTGTATACATTTTTTAGACACCCTGTATTAACTGTGCATATTGGCATTTGGTTCCATAGTGCTAGACTGTCAGAAGAAAGAATAAAGACCGTTATAAGGGAGACTACGGTTTTTAATCCTGCAACCCAAGCAAATGACCGGAGAAGTCATGCTACTCCAGAAAATAATATATAGCATTACGGTTAGGGACTACAAGATGGCGGCAGTTGTCTTGTATATGCTTATTCTTCTTATTGGATTCCTATGAAATCATTCATAGCTTAATCCAGCTATCAGCGATGACTAATATTTAGCGTTAAAAGATTTTAAAAAAGTACATTGCAGGTTTGTCATTCTGTTGTATTTATTCAGTATCTTTATCCTTTTCAAAATTCTGATAACAACCCTGATAAATTATCTCATTACTAATGTCTGAAACTTGAATTTTGCAGTCCATACACCACACCAGTAAAGACATCTCGCTGGGGCTACTAAATTTTCACAACCTCAAATTGGCTTCCCTTCTCTAGTTTCACCAATCAAGCTCGAAGAAATTCCAAGGCATATGCTGTTAGAAATAACTTAATATTAAATTGTGCATTCATCCACCGGAATACCTGATAATCCTCACCATCCTTCCAGCAACTTTTTTTTTTTTAACCAGGTCTCCCTCAAAATATTGTTGACGCCGGCTGCCTCTTGGTAAAAACAAAAATCTCTTCCACGTTTCCTTTGTTACAGATCGATCTTTACCCAACCAGTTCCAGTCTCTTGTCCTTTGGCATTGCAATGGCATCGAATGAAATGACCGCTAAGCCTTTTTCTTCTCTTTTCCATTTGTCTGATTAGCGTTTCTGATTCATATACCCGCTCTGACTAAATAACTGAATCAATTCTTGCTGAAAGGAAGGTCTTCATCCTTCTTGCACTAGTCAATGCTTATAAATAAATGTAATTCTAAGAATCATTTCACTCCGTTCATTTCTCCCACAGCTTTCATAATCATCATATCTCTAGTCATAATCAAGCTCGAAGTTCGTTTTTTCTTAGGTATTTTACACATCTGGCCTTTCCTAGTCTACAAGTATTATTCCATGAATGACTGAGCGAGAAACTTCCGGGATATTCAAAAGGGGGTTCCGTAATTGTGAAACGATGATTCTCACGAATTGTCGTGTTCACTCTTTCCACCAAATCATCTGTCTCTCACGCGGCCAGCCACTGCACTCTTCTCGTGAACATTGTTGTGCCCTTATTTAAACAAACGACAACATTGCCTACCTTACTGTCACTCATTACGTTAGGCCCTTAAACCTTACAGTCGTCGGTGAATATCTTCAGCAGTATTGTTTTCCGCCCACAAAATTAGTATCACACAATGAACCTCGCAACTGGCGAGATTTTTTTTTATCACAACACTCAATATAAAGTAACATGTACAACAGCCAGCTAATGAATCACTCCATCATTCAACGTATGCTCGAACTCCCCCATCTCTCCCATAAAGTATATGGCGGTAAATTGTAAACAGACCTTACTTTCAATACGTGATTCGTAATTTTCTTTCTTTTACAAAATCAACAGCTGTATTTAATGCACGTAAATTAAACTTACAAAGCGACAGTAAATTAAGTATACTTTATAAAATATAAATATATATATTACGAATAAATAAGTAAAGGTTTTAGGTATAAATGTTTTACAGACATATTTCAAAATGTTATGGTAATTGCTATAATGAAGGCCATACCTTCTCCACTGCTTAAGCATTACTTTAGTTGTTTCGTGTTTTCTCCGGATTCCAAAGGAGATTGGAATGATACTAATGGGGAACCTAACAGCAAGTATTGTAATGTAAGGTAATGTAATACTCAATCAGTAAAGGACATTTGTGATATACAACACCAAACCCTGTCACTCATCCATAAGTTGACGTGCACCTACTGAAAGAACTAAAAAAACTACATTCTATTCTCGCACACTTCATAGAAGGAATATTTCACCCAAAAAGTGACCCTAAAGAGAAGAATAAACTTGGCTTACAAACTAAAGGGCAAACCGTATCACGTTAGAAGGTAAAATTGAAAACCAAATCATTCAAAAAGACACCTGCCTCTTCCCTAGTCTAGACTTGAAGTGCAGACTGAGTAACTCGCTACCGTACTGGGCTTAAGGGTTACTGCCCTGACCCTTGACACTAAAACAGAAACCGTTCGTGCGTCTTAATATCTCGTGTATCACGCACCTATAAAAATTATGCATAGAAATATTCAGATTCACTTGGACTTCATTACAACTCAAGTTCGTGTGGATCTCTGTATAACTAGATGTATTCATTACGACATTAGGTTTATTTACTCTAAATTTTTAAATAATTATTTCAATTTTAAAAGTTTGATTTTATCGAGGATTGAAGACAAAGATGACTGTGGAGTCCAGTTTATCGCCTTTCCCTGTAAGGAAAGTACACTGTTGTCCACAAACTAAGGACGAATTACATTGTTACCTGTATATGAAAAAGGTTTCATGACTACAGACAAATGTGGATATTATTTATTGCCATCATACTAATAAATTACATAACACAAATGTGTTATAAATTTCTACAAACTAAATTGCAATACGTTTTTATCGCCAAGGTTAAATTTCCTGAGGACATAGTTAAGGAATTAACGTACAGTACTTAGAGATAACTACGCGGAGGGACATTTCAGTGTGGAATATGTCTACCCCGAACTACTGCAGCTCTCACAACGTCGTACCATGCTTAGCACCAAGTGATTCGGGAGTATTTCAGACAAACTGGCCCACTCCTCCTTCACAGCAAGGATAAGGCTTTGTTTGTTTCGTGGAGAGGAATTTCGAGCACCAATAGGTTTCTCTATTGAGTCCCTAGCATGTTGTATGGTGAAGTTGAGATCTTGGGAGCGTACTGGCCACTAGATTCAACTAATATCCTCGATCTCCAGTATCCTCGCTGTTCGTGTGCGATGTGATGTGCCATTGTCATCCATAAAAAATGAATTCTTCACCTACAGCACCATGGAACAATCGAACATGAGGTTGAAGAACATCGTCGTAATATCCTTCACCAGTCTACTACCCTTTTCCCAGCACTTGGAGCTCGGTGCGTCCATTAAGCATAAGGCCTACCCATACCATAACCCACCAGAATCGTACCCATCCCATTCAAAAGCATTCTTGTGATGGTAAGCAGTACCACTTTCACGCTAGATAGAGTGTCTTCTAGAATCTGAAGAAAGACTAAAACGACTGTAAAGAGTCTATTAGTCCATTTGGTATCTTTTCCAATTTCTATGGATACAACATACCACTAAAAACGTGCTCTACGATGAACTGTGGATAAAGGGACGCAGACTACAGGCCTTCGGGCATATAGGCAAGCTTCTTGCAGACGTCTTGCCACCGTTTCTGGAGATATCCGTGTACCTGTGCTTGAATGGAGCGGACTTTCAAGCTGACCTGCCGTGGTTTGTGGATTACGTTTTGCTGTTATAAGCAAAAAATCTATCTTCTTTCTCCGTGGTAGAGCGGGGGCGACCTCTTAGCAAACGTCTGGAACACATTCCATTGGTTTGAAACACAGTCCAGAGAATGGATTCAATACTATGTGAGATTTCAAACTCTGGCAATATCAGAAATTCTGCTGCCTTCTTCAAACTTTCCAATAATTCTTCGCCGCGTGAAATCACTACTGACACCTTTGAGATATTACGAGACATTCGACTTTGAAAGTTTATTCCTTCACGAAAAGAGCTTCATTCAAACACAATTTGTTTAGCGTAGCCTTTTGCCTTTTATCCTGTTGAGTGCTGCCACATTATCCCTTTGCGCTGGTTTTGAAATTTTGAATGTGTATCTACTTTCTACCCGAAATCATCAGTTATACAAATCATTAAAGAAAATAGGAGAAAAAACTAATTACAGATATCTCTCTAATAAATATCAGAGGATTATAGATATAGATGTGTCAATGAGGTGAGAAGAGTTATCACTAGATTCCCATAGGACTTTACTGACACTGGATCCCAGGAATCGAAGGACTTCTGCTATGAGATCCACTGCTGTTTAATCATTTAGTTAATGATCTTGCGAATAGTTTACAAGCTGATATTCAGCTGTTTGCAGATGATGCAAAATTGACCCAAAGTATTAGGAATGACGCTGATGTATTGGGACGTAAGAACAATTTGGATAGACTAGGTAGTCAGGTATATGAGTGGGTATTTAATTCAACATTGCTACTCTCCGTTCCAATTAAAATAGATTTCTGTATACCATAGTAACCATGAAAATTTGGCATCTTACACATACCTTATCATTTATGTATTGTACAACACAAAGGAAGTAGCCTCTTCCTTTATGTTGTACAATACATAACTACCGGACGACCTCGACGACGAGGTAGCATCCTCTAACAAGAGGGTTGTAGCAGATGAGCAGCTCTTCTCCATTTCTCTCTGTCTGTCGCTTCCATCATTCTTAAACCAGTCCATTCCACGATGTCATTAAACCACTCTCTAGTGGGTCTTCCACGTCTTCTCTTCCCTTCAACTTTCCCTTGTAATATAGTTCTTGTCAGGTGTCCCAAAGAACCTCTTTGCATAATATTCTTTAACAGTGTTCTTTCCATCCCAACTCGTCTTAAAACTTCTTGATTTGATATTCTTTCTGTATAGCTAATATTTTCCATCTTTCTATAACACCACATTTCCAATGCATTAATTCTTTCCATATCTCTCTTTCTGAGTGTCCATGACTCACTTCCATAACTTGCAATACTCCAAACTGTTGCTTTATCTATTCCAATTCTAACGCCTATTTTAGTGTTCTTGTTTATTAAAATTCTCTTCATTTCCATAAATTTCCATATTCTAATGTCCAACTCTGAAGTTCCTTTCTCTGAGATCCAGCTACCTAAATATTGAAATCGTTCCACTTCTAAAATCTTTCCTCCACATCTTATCTTTACATTATCTCCTATTTTTATACCCATTATCATTATCTTGGTCTTTTTTGTGTTAATTCTTAGTCCATACTCTTTACAAGAGTTTTCAATTCTTTGAATAATTTGTTGTAACCCATTTTCACTTTCTGCCATCACCACTACATCATCCCCATATCTTAAGTTATTAACGATTCTTCCGTTTATTTTTATTCCTTCTTCTACGTCCTCAAGTGCCTCTCTAAACATTTGTTCACTATAAAAGTTAACAATAATGGTGATAACTTGCATTCTTGTCTGACTCCTTTCTCCACCGGGAATTCTCCTGTTTCTCTCCATTTACACATACTGACGCTATTTGTGACCAATATAATCTCTTTAAAATTTCCAAGTCATAAGAGTCAATATCAGTATTTTCTAGAATGTCAAAAAGCCTTTCATGTTTCACTGTATCAAATGCCTTTTCAAATGAATATCCTTATTATTTCAATGCCCTTGCTTAGTTAATCATCACTTTATCTCCTTTCTTTTTATGATAACGTTATCTTCTCTATTAATATTTTAAGAATGCTCTATTAATATTTTAATTAAGCTATTGTATACTGGAATACCCCATCTTGGCAGCCATACGTTTCTTCTAACACATAGATTCCTAAACAATCTTCCAGCCTATCCTTTGTTGAAACCCTGATGTAGCCCACCTATACGTGGACATGTTAGCATGATAACTTATCATTGCTAATGGATTAGTAATGAATAAATCAAGAGGAATTGATAGACTTTTATGAGAACATAATTGTCTGTGTGAGCAATTGAGAGATATCGGCACCCGTGGACTAATTGAGTTGCGAAGATAATTGCATGGAGAGTTATGCTTAGCTTGCTTTCCCTACAACGATATTTGAATAATGTATCATACCATATAAACTCACCACGTATCGCATCAACACTCCATTGTAGATGAATCTACTTATTCCCTTTAAATATTCACTGATGTTTTATTATAATTTTCAATCTTGCCGTGAGTCATCATCTTCTACCCTAACGGCCGATTCTACATTTTACGTCTTGTTTTTGGGGTGAATTATGTATGCATGAAACTGCTTTTCTCTAGGCTCAAAGATCATAATATTTACATTGTCATTAATAATAAAACTCACTTAATTCTACCTGTAAACATCTACTTTTCTTTACTAACTTATTATTCATTGTTTTGGCCTTTGCATACAATTCCTAACTGAAACACAGATAGCATAGAATGTTCTGTATGAAATGAATAACTTCTGAAATATTTTCAGGAATAGTATCGATCTCCTACTTGGCTGTAGTTCTTATTTATGGTGGTGAATTTTCGAATAGCTTTGCTCTTTTCTATTGTGCAGATGTATTGCCGTTCTCTTTGCGAGGGTGAACTGAGAGGATATATAAATTTCCGTTCTGTTAGATCCCCGGAAGTGGGTAGCGATACGTAAAAGCATATCACATGCTTTCATATAACTTATTCCAAATGTTAAGTGAACAATCCCCACAGTGTAAGACTTGTAACGAGGTTGAGTCAAGATACATAACTCATGGGGGTATTACTGCGAGAGATTCTGATGTGATATTTGTTTCGAAGAATCTTAGGACAGAGAGAGAGAGAGAGAGAGAGAGAGAGAGAAGGGGTAAGAGAAGCGTCAGCAATTGTAAGAATTCTTTTTCATGACGCGTTTAATGATACAAAAGCTTTCTCTGTAAATGGATTTAAGAAAGAAATTTGGACGAAAGAACGATTTGAAAGCTACAGCCAGACTGCTCGACAAAACATGCCATTCAGAGAAGGCAAAGATCCCAAACAGACTCAGGATATTTAAAGTTATGACACGATGATGCCACATTCATCAGATTTAGACATTTGATCTGAAGGTTGCAGTGTTTGGGAAGATAGACATCAGTTTATACACTCAGTTCTTATTTGATTTAATTCGCTTTAGTGTCCTAGGGATCCCCTCATCAATATGACTTGAATTACATGAAGTAAATTAACAAAGCATTGATTTTTTTAAATTCCTCTTCTTCCACCGAACATCAAACTAATAATACGTTTCATTTCCTAGTTTTCCAAGAAGACTAATCTGGTGTCGCTTGTATTCCAAGCGTTCAGAGGACTCAATCAAACTAAGTATTGACGAAGCATTATACGAAATTTCCAGTTTGTCTTAGCGCTTACGGTTTATGTAAGCTAAAAGGTAGTAATTATTAGTATTGGGGGTTTTAAAGGTCCAAACCACAGAAGATCTTAGTTATGATCCTAGGAAACTACATTGAAAGGAGCTAGACAACAGCTGCGTAATGTCTAATAAAAGATGTGATGTAAAAGATAGCCCCCACCCCCATTTCATTAGTGGCGCTCTCTGGTAGTAGCTTCATGTATCCTGCTAATCGCCTGTAAGCTGAAGTAATTCTATCTCTTCTTGCTTAGGAGGAGTTTTGATTAAATAGACTGATAGACAAAAGATTTAAATTTTATTCATCTTCCAGATATATGGCATCGTCTCAAATGAAGATATTTAATCATATGTAAATATAAAATGTTCTTAAACTCAAAACCACCAACCAAAATAATGAAAAAAGCCTAGAATGGTGTTGTTACTTCGACCCTGGCAACATATCTTCAAATAGTATAGGTAGTTTAGATAAAAAAATCCAGTAACTTCTTAAAATAATATTATGTAAGGAGGATCTTTTGCAACTCGAAACAAAACTAGCATAACGAACTTGGAATGTTGATGTTGTTGAATACTGTTTTATATTAAGTTTACTCTCCATGGCAATCGATGGTTTAGGGGAGAATTTTATCTTTTTTTTTAATTTGGTCGTCCTATTCTACTAAAGTTGGAAATCGTGAATTAGCATCAAAGTCGAGTTAGAGTTAAATAATCAAGGAACTCCAAACCCAACATATTTGCATCAACATCCACTATATTCATCAGAACTTTTATTTTCAACTTCTTTCTGAAAAAACATCAATTCATCAATTCATCAAATTCGTTTTAGATCCTTTAGTTTCAAAAAAAAACTAAGGGATCTAAAACTGGTGTCATTTGAGTTCACAAAAAAGCAGCCTCGAAACTGTATCGAGATGTTCTAAAGCGAAACTGAAGTATCAAGAAAGAAAAGCGCACTCCATAAATGGAATATACAAAGCTTTTCATCTCCTACTAGGGCGTTGTTTACTTGCTATCTTACTGTATGAAAACCGATAAATGTTTGTAGTTGAGAACGCTAATATCCTGTGAGGGTACATATCAAGAAAGGATGAAGATGATGGTGGTGAGTTGACAACGATAAATGGTTTATATTTTCATGAGATTTCATAAGGATTCTTCTCAGTCAGTTTTCAAATCTCTTCCCATAAGAACCGACTATTTGATCGAAACTGAATTTGGCCAATATATTTTTCTAATAATCCAGATGTCAGATTTCACTAAAATCAAGTGCTTCGTGAAGACGATATCATTAGAGAGAGAGAAAAAAGTTTCTTGCCCACTCAATTTATTATTTCTTTGCTGTCAAAAAACACTTAAAAATCCAAACCTTCTGAGTGAAAACATAAAAATAAAAGTCAGTATTTCTCTAAATATTGAAAGGGAAAATCAAAATTCTTATTAAGTCAGATGGCACTTAGTACGTAGCTCACCTGAAGCACCAATGATAAATTTAAAACGAGCTGTACAGTAACTGAATTTTTATGGTTGTGACAGGTCTTTAGCATTCTTTCCATAAACGAAAAATTCGTTTTTGAAAACCTATTTAAGTCATATTACTTCACTGTAATGTAATTTGAGACCATTGACACCTCCATCTGTAACCCCGGCATGCTAGATTATCTTTTCGAGTTGTGAAGTACCATCTGTCGAGTTACACTTAACTGCAGACATTAAGAAGCTCAGGTACCTCGTCATGAATGAAGACAATTTCGAGACTATTTACGACTAGTTTGGCACTGAAGAGACGGGAACGTATTGCATTGATTTATGTTAGAATTCCATAGAAAGCTCTTCGCAAAAGTGTTCCTTCGTGTATAGAAATATATGGATGCAAAGTAAATAAACATATTCGCTTTAAAGAAACATATAAATGACAGGGCGGAGACGCCAACAAAACGACATTTTAAAACTGTCATTCATATGCAATCAGCCTTCAGTTATGTTCAATAAGCAAATGCTGAGTTCTTGGAAAAAAGCAATCATTGCCTTTCCAAGATTTATTTTAGGAAACTTTCTTTGATATAAAAAAAACTATCAAGAAATTCGTTGGTTGATTTTTCAATGCTAGTAAAGGAACAAAAATGAATGGCAGCTTTTTGATGTACGACGTTTTAAAAAAAGGAGAAAAAAGCAATGTTATATGGAAGAAGTACGCATAAAATGCACCTTGACTTTGGTACGCATCACTTTTTCATGTAATCATCAGAGATATTTATTCATCGATGCTGTAACCACACGCTGCTCCTCCTGTTTGATACTTGTCCAGATATTGGTAAAAACATTATACCAAATCCACGTCTATTTCTATTTTTCCTTCTATTAAATGGCGATGATTTTCTGCCAGATCATTACCTTTAACATGCAGTAATTGTATCATACGGTATGTGTACGATTATGTATCAGTCCTCCTACCATTTGCCAACTAATGGAATATCTATACGACACCGATATGATGCCATCTCATGGTGTATAAGGAAACAAACCATTAAACGCTCTATTGCCCTTCGATCCCTCAGGAAGGATGTGTTTTCATATAGACCTTCTCCTTCCTTCTTTAACAGCAACTGCTCCAACACAAATCGGAAGGTCGGGCTGATCAAAGCTGTTCATTTCTTTCTATCCCCCCAAATTCTCACAGTTCCAGCTTAAGATTCGTTTTTTTAAATCTTATTAGTCTGGGCTCTCCACTAAAATTTTCCATGTTTTTTTTCGAAACACTTGGCATTTTCTCCTCAATTTTCATACATTCTTGTTGGTATTCTTTCTATGTTTATTCTCATTATGTGTCCAAACCACTTCAAGTGGGAATTCATAAGCACTTCTCCAACCCTTTCCAGTCCCATTACTTTCTCAATATCCACATTTCTTACTCTATCTTTCCTTAATTTTTTTCCTCAATATTCTCTTGAAAATCTTCTTGTTATTCTCACTGTGTATGCGACAAAATGCACAAAAAATGTAGCTTCTTTTAATCTTTATTGGGCTCTCAATGTCTCCAAGTGGACTACTTACACCCTTAAAAATCTTTGTCGTAGAGGAATTCTCCTCATCATCTTTTGATCTAAACTTCCATGAGTAGACATTACACTTCTCAAATATTTGAAGTGTTTTTAAGTCTGTTGAAGACTTGCTCATTGAATCTAACACAGTTAACTTGCACATTTCTCCTAAGATTTAAGACCACGCTTTTATTGCTATTAATATGTAACCCATAGTTATGCATCACACTGTACCCTTTGTCCAATTTCTTCTGAATGTTCCCATTCTACAACTACACCATTTGCAAATATATCTGTCTTTCTAGTTGTTAACCATATTCACCACAATGAACAGCAATGGAGATAACACACTTCCTTATCGCAGTCCATTATTAATTGTACACTGCTCCGAATGATCACATTTAGTCTTTACACAGTTCTTGTATTTAACATGCATCTTCTTCATACTGATCTTCCTACGTCCTCGAACAGTAAAGGTTAACCACTTGAATTCACTCCCCCCCCCACAACTAAATTGAACTCCTCCCACCCACAAACTATCTATTTCCCCATTCTTACTTTTAATTCCTTTCAGGTTTCCAGTTAAGAATAAAATTCAATTCTTGGTCTCTCTGTATAATAAAATAGTTCTTGTTTGTGGTTGAATAAGAGGAACGTGACGTAATACTGTTCATGTTTCCATGGCGACATTAGGTTTTTATCGATTTATATTTACGTGGATGACTGAACAAGTATTTGGGACCGACTTCCAGGTTTCTCCAAAACAGACGAACGAGCTGAAGAACACACTTATTACCAGACATGACAGATGGATAGAACTATCCTATCATTTACTAATATTACCTTAAGATGAGTTGTCGTCCGCAAGAGGTTATTGGGCCTATTATTTTGATCGTTGTCGTACAAATATGTACTTTAAAAATGAGTAGTCGAAACTACGAATATTGGCACACTTACTGCTAGCAAGGAAGCTCTAGATTTAGTTTTTAGGATTTAGTTATTAGGACTTCGAGAATGGTGTGTCTTTTTTTCTACTGATGATTTCTGTGTGTGATCAGTGTTTCGTTTAAACAGAGGACAGTGAGAAGGTGGTTTTGAGGAGAGAATACTAGAATTAGAGAAGCTGGTTTAAAATAATGGCCATTGAAATATCTCTAGAAACGTCTCTAAGTTCTGAACTGTAAGGAGTGTTTTTTGTTGTTACTGACAGGGTTCTCTATAAACATGAAAGACGTTATTCATACTAGATCAGAATTGTACAGGGTGGCCATAAAATAATTTTCCCTCTTTGGAGGCATCTGTAGCTAAAACTAATAAGCGGAATGAGACTAAATTTTACATTCAGACTTTTGAAGGCATGGGGAGATGATTTCCGCGAAAAAAAGATTTAGTACCAAAAATTGCCGACAGGGGAAATTTTGGCGCTGGCGGAGCCGAAGGCAGTCATATTTGCAGTAAACTCAGGTAAAAAGGATTATGCAAATTTTACTGTGCGTACGTGACAGCAGCGCCACTAATTCCACTTAAAAAGGGATTGGGAATGTTCAGGCAGTTATTTGAATGACTCTCGGATTATCAGTCAGTTCTTTCCGACGGCATGGCCTCCTCGATCCCCGGACATCACTCCATGTAATTTTTGCCTGTGGGGATATTTGAAATCCATTGTGTATGTTGGGGCCTTCCCAACTTGCATGTCTTTTAAGAGAACATAAAACGGGCTGTTATGAACATCCAATCATCCAATCCGACTCCTTATGCTCAGCTGTAGAGCATGTCGCACACTGGATGCAATGTGTTGTACACAAGAATGGTCAGCACATTGAAAATCGTGTATATGGTCCAGGGGACCCTGATTCTGATGAATAAAACATTATTTCCTGTGAGTTCAATCACTACATTAATTTCTGTGTCTCTCGCAAGTTGTTGTTTTAGTTTAATTATTATTATTCCATTTTATCTGCCTTTAATGTAATTATCCGTTTGTTTTAGGCTCCGCCAGCGCCAAAATCCCCCCTATCGGCAGCTTTTGGTACTAAATCTTTTTTTTTCTCGGAAATCATCTTCCGAGAAAAAACCCATGCCTTCACAGTCTCAATATGAAATTTGGTCTCATTCCATTTATTGGTTTTAGCTACAGATGCCTCCAAAGAGGGTAAGTTATTTTATGGCCACCCTGTAATTTACTGAGAGGATAAGCAGTTGCTGTTATGAGAAGTCGCTTTGGGGAGGGAAAAGAAATCGCAAATTCGTTTTAGGATGCTGAAGTAACTTCAGATGAGTCCTTTTTATGATCAATGAGAAAGTTCAGGTTGTTATTCCAAGAAAGGGGGACCCCGTTTGACTGGGAATGTGGGTGCTATCGAAAGCCACGTCTGATACAGTAGACGCCTTTTTTTTTCCTGAGAAATGACAAAGAATTGAGTTTTGGAAGGAACTCAAGTAGTTGATTTCTATCCCAGTTTTGAAAGTGTATTACGGCAATGCTGAGGATTATCTTCTCGATCAAAGCATGGGTAAGGTTTATATAAGCATTCAATCAACTTCTTGGTAATTATAGGGCATTTGAACCTTAAGCACTAAAGGAAAATATGTGGGGATATCACAAAAATATATTAAGTTGTTCTGCATGGATATTCTTACAACTTTTTTTCTTTTTGAGTTTGCAAAGAGAAGCAAGACTGATTCTTGCTTTCCACTTTTCCATGTAAACTACGCAAGAACACAAGATAATGAATAAAACTCTCAAAAGAACTATTGTTCATCTTCTTTAAGATGCATTTCATCGAAATATCCTCATTAACGGTCCTTCTGTACCACCACAGTGCACTAAATCACGTGGTCCTAAAGAACCAGGAACTCTTAGCCAACCACACCACTCTCGGAATTCTGATTCTACTTTTGTCACCAGATTTGTCCTCGTTCAACCTTTTCCTCCTGTCTGGAGGGAAAAAAAAAACATTTTACGGATGTATAACTAAATGAAACGTCACAGCTGTAGGCCATCACGAAACAAATCTACCAGAGATGAATTGAACGATGGAAGTCATTTCATTACACTACAAATAGCAAAAATGCATACTTTTGATATCGCTTTGAATTCATATAATTAGTCTAAGTATTAATTTAAACGAAAGCAATGCAAACCGATTAATATAACTAACTTTATTTGTTGTAAGAGCTTATTTCATCAATGTTTTGTTCGAATTTCGAAGCCGAAAGGCACATACTTTGACTGGCTTTGAATTATAGATCGGCAGAGGAAGAGCGATGGCAGAGCGAGACGGTGAATTGCTGTATCTGCTCCGTCGAAATCAAGCAAGATTGCTTCTGTGATAGTTTATTGATGAATGTGAGACATGATTAGATGAGTATAATCGCTACAACTGTAATGAAAGTGTCACTTTAATAATCACTAGGCTAATAATAATTGCTAGTTAATAGTGTAAAGGGATGGGCTTAGTGAGATTGATTGCCTGGTTCACGTTGTTATGGAGGAACTCATTAAGTGTGTGAATTTAGACGTCTCGTTTTTGTTCCTTTTTTTTTCTTTTAATTTTACTATGAATTTAGTAGCCGTTTTATGGTTTAAAACCACTTGCATCTGAGACATTTGCTTTTTCTGTTCGTGTCTCGAGTCTGTCTGAAATATCATTGATTGCATGTCTTCTGTTTTCTCAAACCTTGTGCTCATATTGAGGCATTAGGAAAGCGATGATTACAAGCAAATTCTAATTATGTGTTTGGAATTCCTCATCACTACGTCCGGGAATATGTAGACCGAGAATCCTAATTGTTTCAAGGCGTGGAGATTGGTTAAATCGAATCTGCTTATTACGCTCTGGTCTAAAGTTTGGTGGTCAACAGGCTTAACATCAGTAATGTGATAATCCCACTATTTTATTTGATGCCAATCACTGGTAGCGAATTAATTTTTCTGACTATGATAATTTGGTAAAACCATCTAAAAAGCGTCGATACGATGTTGATCAATTATTAAAATATTTATCCAACTGATACATACATAAATTATGTAGCTGCGTTAACTCTCTTGGTTTTCCCTCCAGCAGTTACTGACGCAAGCATATCACATAGAGCTACTTCGGGATTTATTTCTAATCCACGCATGAATGACATAAATAAATAATAATATAAATACCATATTCCAACGTTGTTTTTTTCCTTGGGGGGGGAGGGTTAGTCAGGTTTCTTCTTATGACTTTTCTGTAAGTAGTTTTATGCAATCAGTTTAACCTTGTTCTTAAATACAAGCAAGTAAATAATCAATATTCATACGCACCCCGATGTCAAACTCACCAAACATTGTCCAATCTCCCCCCTTTTTATTTTCTCTTCCACGCTAAAATAGCGAAGGTAGAAGAACGCAACTTGCTAATTTAGAAAGATTTGGATTCGAATTACATCTTAAAGGATTAGGTTATAATTACGGGGATTTTTAAATTTGGTAAAGCGGCTGATTTCATACAGGGCTGACAGAATTTTAATTCTTATGACCGGGAATTTTACTAGAATAAAAATGGACACATTTCCAATTTCGTGACAGCTTGTACATCCAATTAATGTACACAACATAAACTTGTACACGACATAAACTAATGACTGATGAAATGGAAAAACTTTCTCTATAATCCCGTACAACAACAACAATTCTTTTATTTTGTCTACTATGCTGTTCTCTGTAACGTCTATTTTAAGTTTTTTTTTTTTTTTTTAAGAATCACGCCTTGGAACTGTTTGTGAGTTCCCTTTCTATCTCCTAACTCAATACCAGTATCGAGTGGTAATTTCAATATTCGGTATATAGAATATAGAAACGAAAGAGGAATCGTTAATGTGTTCTGCTTGATTCTCCCAATAGGTGGCGACACTGCAATGACTGTTACGGCATTCCAAAAGTCTACGAGTATTCCGTATTTCCTTCAGAGGAGCAAGACATGTTATATGATCCACTGTTTTCTATGGAATGAGTATTAGATAGATTTGGGGGGGGGGGGGTAGCCGAACAATCACCTTTTACTATAGAGAGGCATTCAAAAGGTAGCGAAACGATAGAACAAAGAAATGTCTCGACAAGTTCGGTGGTTATGTTGAAAAATGGTGAAGGATTTATCTTTCCTTTGTATATATATATATATCCTGACATGTCCATAATACTACAAATAAACAAAATGTTGACATAAAACTCTTTGATTTAGTCTCGTATTGTTATGGACACACTACCAAAAGAGAAGAGAGAGAGACGTGGATCAATGTTAAAGCATTGAAAAAAGAATTTAGGACAACTGGGAGCGAGTGAAATGTGAAACAATAAATTACTTTAAAAAAATAAAATAAAAAGCACTTTCATTTGCAACAGACCAACAAACAAACGTACATTAAAAGAGATCAAAAGTCTAGTTCAATCAGAGAACTCGGTTATTCCGTATTGGATTTTATTGAGTTAAATCCGTTGATGAGAAATATTCACGGCGCGTGCAAGTTTTGCACCCATTAATATCCATTTATATTTCCTCCGACACCTCCGTCCACAAATCGCCGGTCGCTACTTTAATGCTTTCTGCAAATGAACTGGAATGAAAATCCTTCCCGCAGTCTCACGCTTGAGCCGCAAGAAGGCGTTGAAGTCGCGAACAACGACGATAGCAACAAAACCATGTAAAATATATGACCGCCATGTTCTTTGTACGATTCATTACCTGACTGTAATGAAGTACGACCGGACTACGTCAAGGTAGGATGTATAAGTCATTTCGGTATCAGAAAGCGTATCGTGCTAGTTTCCCCCCAGGGGGCGTTTCACAACCGAGGCAGCTGCTGAACTGTGACTGCCCGAATGTTTACGTTGATACCAAGTCATTTATCATGCATACCCTGTTAAACAGCGCTCCCCTGCTCACTGCACCATTATAGCGACTGGCGCGAACACTATCAGTGGCTGCACAAGGAGAGAGAGAGGTACTAACGGTAATTTATACCAGCAGCACAACCATCCCCCTATTCTTCCTTCTCTCTATTTCATCGCGCAAAGTCACGGTCATTATGTAGCGGATCGCAAATCAGTGGATTAAAATTCATCTCATTTCCAACGTAATCCTCTTCTTGAAAGAAGCCACCCTGATATTAATTGCGACAGGCTTTAAGGAAAAGAGTCTGTACTAGTAAATTGTCAAAAATATTGAATTAACAGCTTTTTATTGTCGTTAACGGGAAGCAAAGCAAGAAATGGGTTATAACCGATCTGGGAAGGTGGGTGGGGGATGGAAGATTACTTGACATAGTGGCAGAAATAATTAATTTCCTAGCTTGAAACTAAAGCATCTCTCCTGAGCATACGTTTTGAACTCGACTAGGCTGTATAAAACTCTGTTGACAAATATTGGCTGGATTAAAGAGTCACGCGCTATTTCTCCTGGTAGAGTGGAGCAGCTATCAGAATTGGATTTTCGATGTACGAGGTGTGCAGTCTCCTGGGTATCGAATAATTATATTAATCCAGAAATCCCAAATAACCATGCCTGGCGATACTTTGTCCACTCTAATTGGCTATGGCTCATAGTTTCGTTGCGACTGTTACGCTATTTGGAACATTGGACACAAGTTAATGAAAGAAAGTATTTGGAAGTACTGTTTCTAATGAGAAACAACGTTCAAGTTGCGCAGAGGTTTATTTTACTGCTATAGTTTAGAAATAAAGTGCCGAGAAAAGTTAAACCGGTTTGATAAAATATAGACTCGAAAAAAAGTGGAAGTAGTTGTTGTGTTCCCTTTCATTCGATCAGATATTGCATATGCTCAACTCTCTTTAGCTCGTCTGTGTGTGTGTGTGTGTGTGTGTGTGTGTGTGTGTGTGTGTGTGTGTGTGTGTAAAAGAAGTGTTCCCCACTCTCTGAGTTAGTTGTGTCAAGAGAAATTCCGATAGCGGCTGCACATAATTCCATTTCAAGGTAGTCCACTGATAAAGTTCCACTTGCATCCTGCACGTCGCCGAGAAAGTTGTTAAAATGTGATGGAAATACGAGACCGACGAGATGCTTGTTATACTGAATATGTCCGAAAGTGCACATATTCAAAAAAAAAAGAAGGATATATTCGTTTTCTTCAAGTAAAGAAACTGATATGTTGTTTTTTTTCTCTCCTTTTCTCTTTCTTAAACTATCAATTTGTTTGTTATTGATTGTCAGACTGATAAACACCGTTTATCTTCAACTATGCCAGGTTTCCATTAGTGTGGTCTATTATTGGAAAACAAAATTCCTGATTAAAATAATCAGAAAGAAACATTCAAATTATTAACACAGAAAATATTCAAATTTGATGTGTTCGAAATTAAAATTTTTTTTTTTAAATTTCGTATGGTGATTCAACGGCCGTGCAAATCGTGAACCCCTTTTACGGGGAGGTACGACACCATCTCCATTCCCCCCTATTTTTATCCGAGGTCGGAACCGGCATAGCTGACAATTCAGATCTATGGCTGGAAGAATTGTTTTAGGTAGTCCTGACTATATCAATGTTTTCAAGGGGTCGAAAAACCGGAGAGAAAAACCCTGCTGTTCACGCCCAAGACCGGCTTACTTCTCTATGTCTAAGAAAGATCCTTAAGCTTCTCAATTGTCAGGGACGAGTATCGAACCCAGGACACGCCTTTCCCAGCCACATGGTTGCGAAGCACATAGCTACTCGGACTTCGAAAAGTTAGTTAGTATTAATGCCAAGGCTATAATCGAAATTTGTTAACCGCATCGCCTGTGTTCACCGGCTGGTTTGTCTGTTTTACGGAAGAAAATTCAAATTTTCGGTAATAAATTTAAACGTTGTGTAGTTCTTGTCGTTATTGTAAAAGGTAAGAGCGAATATGTATACTAGTGTTATGTCTAATGATCCAGGGTTGCCTTAAATTAGCGAGCAAGAAATTCTCACTGTTTATACTAAAGTCCAAATTAATAAAAAGCTCAAACTTCTTTTGTTAATTCAGCATTTGACTCTTCTTACATCGTTGCGAGTGTATTTTGTGAATTCTGATGTATGGCTTGTGTACTAGACCTCTATGTCATTATCAGAGACAATATATATTTGCATACCCTATCCTCAGGTGTCCCAATATCTGAGCAAATAGCGTGTAGCTTCAAAATAATGAATAATAATAAATGCGCACTCCAATCTGTAAATAGAGAAACTTAGTAAAAGACACAATTGACATCTTCCAGCTCTGAATTTAAACATCTTTCTTCTCAATTCTGTTTAACTAATTCCCTTGTTATTACAGCTGCTTACTTTCGGCGAGCAAGATAGGTAGCGTGTATGACTGTTGATAAATTTAATTAGTGTGATACGCCTGTCACTTAGAGAAAATCCCGACAGACGCTTCTTACAGTAAAATTCCATTTTTATTAATTTAAAATCGCATAACAAATGCTCATTTTCATGTTTGTTTTCTTCTCTCTCCCTCTCTCTCTCTCTCTCTCTCTCTCCTCACTTGGATTATAAGAGAAAAATGAAAGACAAATGCAGAACTGCAGCACCGCCTCCAATTTTTCTCGATACATAAATATATTTATTAATTTATTTATATTTGCTTGTAATATTTAATTTTATCGTCAACAATCCTATACCATTCTCTTATTTTTGAAAAAAAATAATAAAAATCCATCTTGTAGCACTTAGGAGGGCGAAGGACGCTAGCAGCACTGTGTTTACCACAGTGCCATATTGATATGCGCGCAAGCATATGCACGTCATAGTGAGATGCGAGCTATTAGCGTAATGCGGCACTGTCCGTCGCGCAGTTCCACTGTTGTTTACATGCAGTTTGCGCCAGTAGTAAAGTGTTCGTAGTGCTTATCGTGTTTACTCCGTCTCTTTAAATATTTGGACATTACAATTAAAGACATAACATTTGTTATAATTTTTATTTTAGAACATTATTGTGGTTATGATAATGGATTCTATTTTTAAGTAATTTTGAATTATACTAAACTGTATAATTTTATCGATAATAAACAATATTTTTTCATATTTATTTATTTTTAAATTTTTATCATTATTTTGATCATCATCATCATCATCGTGCGTATCAAGGATTTAGGCCTAGCATGGCCTGTTCCGGCCTTAGAAGTCATCGTTGAATCGTTTAAGAGGACATCCTTTTTTGATAATTTTGATATTTTATCCAAACACGTATACACTGTACTTACAGTGTGTATGTATATTTCGAAAGTTGCAGCACCCCCACGATTTCAAGCCACGAACCGCCACTGCTTACCAATGTTTGAAATCCCCATCTAGGTTGTTGTTTTTAGAATGACGATCGAAAAAATGGCTACACAAAGCCAATGTAGTAGCACAATGTCTGTTAATTCCCTGTGTCTGAAAGGCTGACAAAATCGAAGTTTCCTTTTTACCAGCGTGTGAGACAGAAGGGCTAACTCCCTTCAGTTGAAGTCACCTTTTATTAAATATCTTCAATTGAAGGGGAATTATCCAGTTTCATCTGGTGTAGCAGGGTCCTAATTAACTTCTTCGAGTCCTAAAGAGGACTAGAATCCTGTCTCGTTTAGCAGAGATTCCGAATTCAAGTTTCCACAAACATCTACAGACACAGGACACACCGGTAGGCATAGGGCTAATCACCTTATTCTCGAGGCGGCTGCGTTTTCGAATCGTAATAGGCCGTGCCTAATGCAGACATAAACGGGCCACTAGGGCCTAATATACGGAAGAGGAGGAGATAAAGTCCAAGCATAACTTGCTTACATATGGACAGAAGAAAACGACTTTGATAGGTGCTTAATCATTTGGCGAAAAGAGCCTAAAAAAGTGAGATGAACTCAAAGCAATTAGAATAAATCCCAAACCCAAGCCACTTTATTGAAAGTGACTCCTGTTTTGAGATTTCATTCCACAAGAATTTATTAATATTTCTAAATTTTGCACTACACACCATGCTCACCCACAACAAATACTTTCTAGACCATACGTCGTGTATTTTCGTGTAACGTCGTGTATCTTCAAAGCCCCCAAATCCTTCCATTTTACCAACACTTTACACACACAAAAACAAAAAATGACATCAATAAAATTCACGTCTTCTATCTTTCTCATAGCTTACAGCAATATTGGGTGGGTTCACTTTATCCTTTAGCGTGATTTATTATAACTGTTTGCGACCTTTTTTCAATCATCTTCATAAGATCTTCCATAGTTGTCTTCGGTATTCCCAACATTGAGGAATGTTGACGTAATCTCAAAGAGTTGTTCACACTGAAGACTTTAATCTTTATTTGAATATTTAATCTTTTAAAGAATTTTAACTTAAATTGCTTTGAAATAAATGAAAGTTGTAGATGGCGTTCTACATGTATCTTAACAACAAATACAAAGTTGGATTCAAGAAAATATGCACATCTGGTGGCCAAAGTTGAAATCACTCAATTCTCGTAAATGTACTAAAATTTGTGGAGTTATTTTTCATTATTATAATGTTCACTTCTATAATTTTTTTAATCAATGAAGAATACTTTCAAATACTTTTAGATGGGAGATTAATTTCATAACTCAGTGTGAGATCACCATCCTCTTCCTAGAGGTCTGAGTAGCTTTAAGTTCCCTGATTGCTCTTTGCTGCAGAGTTCCCGGATTATCTAACTACTCAAAGTTCTAAATAGAGAAACTGTTCATTTATTTTGTCCCATTCGTTTATAACAGAAACTCGACACTGTTATAAATTCACAACTTTATTTTTAACTATCCACTATAGATTCGTATTTCATTTTTTTTTTCACAAGCTTGTTCTTCAAGCAGACACTAATCTAATATGTTTTGACTGCTTAAATTTTACGTGCTTGTACTTTATCCTGACGGATTTATAGAACATAAATTATCAACGAAGATTTCTTATTTGTGTATTTGTGTAACGCTGTCACTTATAACCAACATATCTGACAGCTCATTTCTGTCGAGGGCAAGCAAGACAGATAATTCCAGTATTTTGAATCCCGTCTAATATACAGTTATTTAAAAAAAGAAATAGATCTCAAAAGGATATCAAAATATTCTGTTGTCATTAACTGGGTTGAACGTGGAAGGTATAAATAAATGAAGTCACTCTGTTTCCCATGTGAAATGGGATCTTTATTTTCTTTACGTCTCAGAATTTGTCTTCTTAATTCAAGCTCGTTGCACGACTTAAAGAAAATTTTACATTCTTCTGTTTTCCTGTTAATTTTTCCTGTAGCTATTGTTATTATTGCATGACATCTTCATAGAAGCTCAAGCATCACCAGAGACAATACCACAATATCCACGATTCACACTAGATAATCCACTTTCCAAATTACATCATTTCATACAACTCTTTTTCTTTCTTTCTTTTTGTTAATGACGTGTTTTTTGTTAGGTTCGCCTGTTTTTTCTGTAGTAGTAAAAAACTTCGAGTTTCCGAGAAAACCCCCGTCTATCTTTGTATGGGACCCGCTTGAAAAAGTGTCCCTATTGATATCAAACACATTGTTCATATCAGCAATGTCAAAAGGGTTAGCAAAATAAGAACAGTAAAATACACTTGATAACGTCGGATGAACCTAGATCAGTTTCACCATTAAACCACAGAGGATGACAGTCAAAGAAAGGCGAATTTCTTTTGTGTTGTAAAGATTTGGAAAATCTAAATACAAAAACATAGTCGTATTAAAATGTACTAAAGATAGAAAGGCAACGGAATTCATAAATAGTTTCCAAAGGAACATTTCAGAGTTGATCGCCATGAGCAAAAGTAATTCTCTATTACGATATTTACGAAGTCGATCTCTTTGATTGATTGTCGAACCTTATAGGAACAAATGTTATTATAAAATATACAAAAGCGATTTACCTAACTGATGCTAGCTCTGTTAAATTATCAACAAAAGTGAATTTACAATATAAATAACAAATTAAACATTAGTTAAAATAAGAGCAGTATAGTGGTTTATTATATTGAGTAGAAAGATCCCCCCTCTCTCTCTCTCTCTCTCTCACTCACACACACACACACATACATACATATGCTCGCTCGCTCGCTCTTAGCTAAGTAGTTGAAGGAGATTATGGACAGCGAAAAAAAGGGGAGAGAAATTCACAGAATAGCTCAATCAGAACTCCAAATATTTTCTTTCGATCTGCATTTCTTGTTAAATATTCTTCGATGAAGAACATAGTTCATCGGGAATTTTTTCCTCACAATCATATCATGAACCAAACCGTCTACAGAACCAATTCCAATGCCTTCAGAAACGTCCTAAACGAGCTTCATAGATGCTCTCTCCATAACACCAGATTTCTGTATCTGAAAACAATATGCCATACCACACGGCCCTGATTGTCTAAAAATTATTAGTCAAACAGCATCCTTACTGGCCAGATTTCTCTTCCCCACTCCACTTCCAACATGTCCTTCTTGTAGGCCCAAAAGCGCCTTGCGGGGAGAATCGTTCCAAGTTGCACTTATACATCTGAACACAAAGCGGTTGCTGCAGGTTCTCAATAGGCTTGCTAGAAATGCATGAAAGGATAACTGGACGTCTCTTCTTTGATCGTACTTTTAAAAGAATAATAAGCAAAGTAAATTTATGGACTTTAATTCCTGGACATAAAAAATTCTGTCCATGATAGTTTGGATCGCCCATCTGTGTAGTATACTGCAACTGGAAAGAAGTAAGAGAGAGAGAGAGAGAGAGAGAGAGAAGCCATTTAGACAGACTTATATTTGTTTTATGTTTCGTTAAATTCTTTCGTTCAGTGCTTCTTCTAGTATTTCCTTCCAACGCCCTCAATCTGAGAAAAACGTTTTGGTTCACCCTATCCTTGTTTTAAATTCAAAACATGATGGTTTGAGTTTTAAAGAAAGCACCTTAAGTTAGTTTTTCACATGATTGTATCATCTGAAAAGTTTTGGAAGATGGGTGGATTATCCTGTTTACCCACTTAATAAATTATGCGTCTGGAGGAAAAAATTCCCATCGGTGAGTAATTATAGGATCAGAAATAACGTTTATGTTCAGCTTTCCGTAAATAATTTTCTTTACCGAAATTAAATTCAATGAAAAAATGCGCGCGCGCACGCACACACACACACACAGACAACGAGTTTAATCGTTCATTGAGTCTTATGGTTAGCGTTGCCGCAACAAAAAACAGAAAAATAATAAAAATAAAAATGCAATGTAAGCTACGGCTCGCTTTATTTTTTGAAATGCTAGTGAAACCCACTTTGTTGAAACGCAGTTGGTGCCTGCGTTGAGCTGGCTCCTAAAGCACGTGTTTTCGTGTGAATTCGGGCGTGTAGTTCACTGTAGCTGAAATCAGTTGCATTTTTTATAGTTTTTTTGGAAGTAAATAAGACAGAAATAGTTTAGAAAAAACGTCAAGAAAAATCATAATCCTTTAAGTGTTGCATTAAAGTAAGAGATATTTATGTAACTAAATAAAAAATAGGCACACGTCTATGTGTATGAGAGAGACAGAGAAAAAAACAGTTTTATTTGTTTACATTTAGATGATTGCAGTTTCTAATTTCTTTCACCAGATGTCGCTATTACTGCTGAGCGAAATTTATTTTTACTTTATTTATTTATTTATTTACATTAAGCTGATTGCAATTTCTTTCACCAGATGTCGCAACTATTGCTTAGCTATATTTACTTTTTTATTAACATTTAGCTAATTGTGATTTTCCTTTTCCTCATACTTACACGATGATCAAAATACGTCTTCAAAAATTTCAGTTTAATATAAACTAAAATAATCACTCTTTGGTTTATATTTTTGGTTTAACTTTTGGTTTATACTAAACTGAAGTTTTACGCTAACATAGTAGTTGTTTCCATAATTTTTGAAGATCAATTGCGATTTCTTTCGCCAGATGTCGCTATAATTGCATAGCTATGTTTATTTTTACTATATTTATTTACATTATTAAGCTAATCGCAATTTCTTCCACTAAATGTCGCTACAGTCGCTTATGTATATTTATTTTTACTTTATTTACATTATTAAGCCAATCGCAATTTCTTCCACCAGATGTTGCTACAGTTGCTTAGCTATATTTATTTTTACTTTATTTATTTGATTATATACATTTAAATGATAGCAATTTCTCTCTCCAGATGTCCTATTGCATAAACTCTATTAATTTTACTTTATATATTTATTTATTTACATTTAGTTGATTGCAATTTCTTTCGCCAGATGCCGCTACTATTGCTTAGCTATATTTATCGTTTAAGTTCAGCTAAATTCTATCGCGTTTTTTTAAACTACTATGGGAATCGAATGTGAAAGGCGGTCAGTATGCTTTGTTCGAATACCGTAGAATTGAAAAACCGAACTATCCTTCATGAAATTTCGCTTTGGGAAACCTAAGCATTTATCTTTAGTGTGTGACTCGCAGTGCAGTAGATTTTCAATGATGGATAACGAAATTCATCATAAGTTTTTACACCTCTATACCATCCTGTTATGCAGGGCGAAACTGGTTTTTGAAATTCATTAAAATGATCGACATATCCCTAAAGGTAGACTCGATACTGCGCTTACTTTCTTTTGGTATCAGTGCGCAAGAGGATTTCGCCCAACTTTTAAAGTAGGTAGGGGAAGAAAAAAAAAAACGAAATGTTGGCTGCCTAGAGCACTGTATGGCGTTCAAAGGAGATATATGAGGTACATCAGCGAACCATGTTTGATGACGTTAGGATACCTTCACAAATATTTAGCATTTCTTTTAACGACGAAAAAAGACGCAATTCTCGCGTTTCTACCGGCAATCTTCGAAGTTAAATACCACATACTAGCTATCTGTAAAATACAACTTGCAATCTATCCAGTTCTCCTTCAAAACAGATGCGCTCCACCAAAAATGTCATAGGACGTCTCTCTAAGTATTGACAACACTATTAAGATGAATATTAAATTTGCATATTATGTAAATATAGAGAAAGTCCACACTTTTTGTGTCTTCGATACTCAACTTGTCATGGAAAAGGGATTTGAACGATCTTGACTGTGATCGTAATGTTACAGAGGGATTTGCACTCTTGGAACAGCAACAAATTGACAAAAATATGCTCGAATCAAACCTGAGCAGCTTGCTAGTGATTTTTTAAGTAACTGATTTGGATTCTGGAATTTTTACAACATGCAAAACTGTACTAACTCATATTTAAACGGACGTTGTTTCAGTGATTTGTTGATATTGTCATCAACAAAGTATTACCTTTGCTGACGTTACTGCTTTATTCCCGATCATCAGCTAACCCTAGTTACAAGTGCTACAAGTATTTATTTTTCATTTTCATTTCGGATTTCTAAAAGTTAAACTAATTATACATTAATAATTTATTATATGCATTTGTGTATAAAATTATTATTTATGTGTTTACTATATATCTTAACCACCTTACCGGCCATTATGGATCAAATACTCTTCCTCATACGCTTCGTATCCATCATATATTTCAATGTAATATCAATGATATTACAATTTTAATATGCACTTCGCATCCATCATAACCTTGACGTCCATAGACGTCTTGGCCGGTAGCATGGTTAATGTTGTACCCATCAATGAACTGCTCTTCCACAGGGTTCAAGGAAGGTCCACTCAACCGATAAAGCATAGAATTCCACATCTTAAAGTCACCAACCACAACTGCTACAGTTAATTGATATTGGTACTTAGAAACCATTTGGACTAAAGGTGAGTTAGTCGGTCTCATATGGGGGCGAAGAATTTTACCCTTCTTGGAACTCAAAATTTTTAATGGAAAGTGGCCAGAGAACAAACACCACTTAAAGATAAAAATACATTCTTAGCAATAATAGTGGTTGGATACGATTCCAGTATGATTCACTTATATAATATCAATGGATGGTTAGCGTTTCTTAAGTTTCTCTGAAGGTCGTGGATAACATCTGGAAAAGAAGTGATCATCACGAAACAAAACTAAGAATGCTGGAAACATGCATCTTTAGGGGTGCACTGGATGGATATAAAACTTGAGTAATAAATACGGAATCAAGAAAAAGAATTTTGGCATTTGAAAGAACTTGTCACAGGAAGATTCTAAGGATAGGATGGGGACAGAATGTCACAGATGAATAGCGCTATTGGAAGATATAACCAAAGGAGAATCTAATATAGAAGATTATAAAACGGAAGCAGCAGTTATTTGGACATACCTGCAGAATGAATGAGGACCGAAAGATAAAGACATTCATGTTTGGTATTGTGGATGGTGTGAACAGAAGAGATAGATCATACCGAGAATGGATAGGCGACATAAAGGACTGGTGTGGAATGGGTGTACAGAAACTGCGACACTGTGCACTGGACAAAGAAAGATGGAAGAAGATAGTGAAGGAGGCATCGGACACCAACGGGCAGTGACCCCATGGCTCGTGGTAGTGGTGATGGTTAGCGCACCCATCTTCACCTTTCCTCCTTTCTCCAATTTCTGTATCTTAATCATATAATCTCTTCTCCTTCTATTCTTTCTCTCTCTCTCTTTCTCCGTATTCCGACTATGGAGAACTTATTATCTTCCCTTTATAAAGATATCCAGTTGCAAAGCTTTACTTCTTAAACTATTTACAGAAATTAAACAGCAATGGTCAGATGAAGCCAAAAATTCTCTGTTGCTATTGTCACCGATTCTATGAAGCCATCTCCCATATACATATATAAACCTTTGATCGAAGCCACTGTTCCATTATTCCTTTTGTTTTAATTAATTTAAAGAGCAATGTATCATGAGTTAATCCATCAAATGTCTGTAAACTACCAAAATATCGAAGCATACGCATCTCCCACTACAATTACCACTTGAATAAAAAACGTAATCCAGTTGCTAAAAGAAGACCTCCGGTTAAACTTACAATAAAATTGTTATATTAAATTATAATCCATATTTTTCGAAATCTATATTTGAAATTATGATCTGTATTACTTAACTGGTTTCCGCACACCAATATACATTACTGTTTGAGTATCATCTTTCGGGTTACCGGATACCATAGCAGAAGCATTGAAGGAGACACAGAGGAAATAAAATTGAATCATTGGCTGGATTTTTCTTTTAGGAAAATGAGCAGTAACACAGTTATTTGTTATCCATACAGCAATAAAATGCATCGTTTACAAAGAAAAATAAAGAGCTATATTCCCAGAGACAAAAACAAATGAATATTTCTCTAAGGTTTATGGCGGTCATTTTAATGTTCTTCAGTGTGTATAAAATCTTTAATTTATGAGTCTGCGAAAGAGCAAACGGTTATAAAAGAATGAAATTATGCCTGCTTCTATTTATAAATGAATTATTAAAGCACATTAGTGGAATATGGGCTTAAAATGTGCACCAATATATTTTTATGACTTCCAGTGCGCATGGGTTTCGTCCTTTTGTGGTTGTTACATCGGATAATTACGCCAATAACACACATTATTGGTCTTCTATTCTTTGAAAAATATTTTCTTGTCTACTCGATTTATTCTGCATCTTTCGCATTAATGAAATTCTCTAGTTATCCAAATGGCCAACTTCAATCAAATACTGTACATCAAAGTGTAAAAGTAACATATGAAATGGATCGATAAATAATAAATATTAAAATTAAAATAAAATTCGAGACAATATGTTCCTTGGGATTAGAAGCAATATATATACTACCATTTCAACAGTATAGGAAGTCAATAGACATAGTTGTTTAAGTCTGATATAGCAATCCCTCGATTAGTGCGCCTAATGCGTGCTTTAAAACAGGCGCGTTAATCGAAAACGCACTAATCGAATATAACCCATGGGAAAATGTATAATTCGTTCCTCAGATTTCTTTTTTGAGCCTTAATTTTTTTATAAAAGAATGAAGGTATGTCTCAGGGCCTAGTTAAAGGAAAACCATGAAGCTGAAAGACAATAAAACAAAACATACTCAGAATATAAATTTTATTATTCTGCTTCTTAACAAAGAATTGAGCTAACGTAGTTTGGCGGACATTTTGTTTCTTTTTTACTACAACCGACGGTATGGCCCTATTGCCTCTTCTACTCTTCTGCAAATTTTACTGCTTCTCTCTTCATCAGGGTCAGCCTCTAAGCATTGCTGCTTAAAAACTTCGATTGTATGAAAAATATTTTCAAATTGTTTCTGTGAAATTTCTTTTGACTGACTATCAGTGGCTAAATTTTCTTCATATTCTTTGGGATCTTCCCGCTGTGTATCTAAATTTAGCAGGTCGGAATCACTCAATTCTTCAGAATGAGATTTAATTAACTCCTGGAAGTTATCATCGAAGGGGAGAAAGAAATAAAGAATGTACGAATTGGTCGCCAACAAGCGAAATCACGTGTTTTATGGATAAAATTTCCCAACTGTTATACAAGCAAAATAGTTACCACTTTAAAAACTACAATGATCCTAAAAGAGAAGTTAATTTTCCGATGTGTAATAATAAACAACTCATCCCAGAAAACGGATTGATTACCCTAATATCGGAATGGATTCTCCTCTTTGTGACATGTGCAGAAGTGTCGAAGGGTCTCAAATCTGCGGGCGTACTATAGCAGAGGACATAAATTTTCGAGGTAAAAATTTGAAACTTAGTATACATGGAAGTAGTGGAGTATGCCATTAAAAATAACTTTGTAAAATGTTTTAAATCGATAACTAAATTATTTCATTCTGGTGAGTGATTTTTTAAAATAGCCATAAAAATGTAGAGATCAAAAATTTTTAAAATTTGTAACATTTATTTTTAAGATGTATATAGGCGCACTAATCGAAAACAAACTAATCGGGGGTACATTAATCGAGGGATTACTGTGTTTGCTTCTTGCAAATTTTCATACATTCTTTTGGCTTCTTTATACAAGAATCCAAAGACAGTTGATGGTCTACTGTAATGAATGAATAGTCTCCCCGAGTATTTATGATTATATATCTCGCGTTCAACAACTGAACTAGGTAAAATTAGTAAAGCATATATATAAAATACGCCAATGTTATCCATCCGTAAATTAGTCATTTTGTTCCTATCCTTGTTCGTTTTATTATTTTGCAATAGTACTTGGTTGTGTATTTGGTATCAGGTGCAAAGGAACTTTACGACATGTTAAAAACTGAAAAAAAGAGCCCAACGAATTCGATATGAATCACTTGTCGTAATTTTTATTTTTTATTTTTAGATTTGTGCATCTGGCAGCAAGTGGTCTTAGTTGGTTGAATAACCCTCATTCAAGGACTTAAGTGGACTGTGAAAGATGCTGCGTTTCAGGAAGAACATAAAAGAGATATTATTTGTCTTGTTGACCGGAACTCTGGTATGTGTGTTGAAAGACAGACACAGAGAGAACGAAATGACTCATTCAAT
The DNA here is from genome assembly GCF_054136105.1 of Typopeltis vanoorti. Classification (NCBI taxonomy): domain Eukaryota; kingdom Metazoa; phylum Arthropoda; class Arachnida; order Uropygi; family Thelyphonidae; genus Typopeltis; species Typopeltis vanoorti. The sequence goes on from NC_143572.1 coordinate 69,668,230, forward strand.
AGGTCGAACACTTTATTTTTTATCAGTTGCACGTTTAAAATAGCTGCTCCGTCTTTTTATAGACAGAATCTTCAGCTTAAATACACAAAACAGTCGTTATTCTCATTGATTGAGCTAGACAATTGACCTCACTGACTAGATTTGAAATCCTATCACTCAATATACTTTCCATAAATAACCACATCACGTGGTTGGCATCTCGAAATAGTTTTGTAGCCTCAAATCTGATATTCAGTATCGATGTTCGACTCCAACCTTATCAGATCAAATGTGACGTCATGCAACTTGAAAAACATGATCTAACTGCGAGTTAATTACTAATTAAAGTTTCTTGGGTTGTTTTTATGAATTTTCCATGCGCATTTTTATTAAGATGAGCTTATACAAAACCTAATAAGATAAATATTTTATTAATATTTATAGATTAATAAGATAAATATCAATCGTGATATTTATCGCTCTATTTCAGCAACGTTCCCTAATGCTAAATTTCATTAAAATTTGTCAACCAAGCTAATGTGTACACACACATGGCTACAAAACGTAACCAAAACACGATAAAAACTATTTGAATCAAAACATTGTTCTGGATAAAAATGGAACGTCCACACACATCAATCTAAATGCAAAACACCAAGCCTATCTTCCGTTCCCAGCTGTGTCAGCCTTCGTTAGCTGCTAGACCATCCTCAACAGAATCAATACTCATATAATTTTTTGGAGAACTAGTATAGATAATGTTCTTTATAAAGGCATTCGGAGCCGCTCTCTAGAGCACCCAGATGTCTTGTACTTTATTAGACGGTAAAGCGTAAGTAGCGAAATAGTAAACATCCTGAGGTAACACATGTTTGCCCAACACTTTACCGTCTGCCTTTGATTTCGTTCTTTATAAAATATTGTTTCCAGACAACATGGCAGAGAGGGCGCTACTGTCTGCACTATGTTACGAATTGTAAACAACAGTGAGAATCGGAGTGATTTAATACAAGCTTGTGTTAAATTACTGACGCTCGCTGAGTTTTGTGAAATGCCACATGAGACCTTGAAGCACTTCGTTGGTATTTTTCCTTTTGCCGATACCCTCGTTCTCCTATAACACTCAAAGTTGTTAATGTTTACCAGCCTTACAGAAATAAGTTTTAAGAATAATTGTAATAAGTTTAATATATTAAGCTTAAAATCTTAAAACATAAACAGAATCTCATTTCACTGATTTAGTTTTAAAACTAAAAGTAGTTTAAATTTAAGTAAACGTAACTCAGGTTACAGTTTTCAAACTAAACGTAATTAAATGGTTAAATTTTCAAATGAAACCTGGTTCGAGAGAATTTTTTAGTTCGATATAAACGAAGTGTAAATATATCTACTTCTAGATTTCCCGATGCTGCATTTTGATTGATTTAAAGCCATTTTTTGAAAGCTTAATCATAAAATTTCAATATAGTTACTTCCAATCAACATTTAAATTACGTCAAAGCTAAGTTCCATATGAATGTAAAAGTCCAATTTAATACGTTTACTCTCAGCCTATTAACAACCCAGAAGTGCATTTAATAGACCAACTGTGGTAAGGAAACTTATTCTGGAACGACGCCAAGGTTTTCTCCTTTTTCTTTTATTTATTCATTTTTTTGGGGCTAAGAAAAGAAAGCTAAATGTTGCTCTAGCTCCAGTTTCCCCCAACACACACACACACACACACACACACACACACACACACACACACACACACACACACACACACACACAGTAAACTTTTAAACTGAATATTTTTGTTTCAATTTAATTGATATTTGAAATGTTAATAGGCCCACTTTTTTTGTTGTTGTTCATTTGTTTTGCTTACACTAATTGACTGCAAAAATTAAGTTTGTAGCAAATAATTTCATGGATTAAAATGCCAAAATAAACTTTATTTTTACGTTCCATCAAGCTGCCATGTACACATCGTGGCTAAATTTGATTATTTTTCTTTGCTCTGACATATAAATAAGTTTATTACTTCGACGGTCACTTAAAAACTATTTTTAGTGGTCGAATTAACAACTACCTGTCAGCAAGCTGTTTGTGATACCTAAGCGAAGGTTTTTAAGCTATTTATTTATTTATTTTTCGATTTATTCTCTTCTTTTCCTGCTTCTAGTATGGGGATTTGTTGTGGGTATGCAATAATAGTAGCTTTCGATGTTCTTTTTTTTTGTTTGTTTCACCGTTAGTCAATCTTTGACACAAGCAAACAAGCAAATAGGATTTTTTCCCCACAAAGATTATATTTTAACCCTACAACTCAAAAATATCGAGTGTAGCATTCACATTATTTGTACGGTAATACCAGTTAGGGTTAAGAACAACAGATGGCAGCAAATGTACACTACTTGGAAAGAACTCAATGGATATTCCCGCATGGTCGGTGTGTATAAATTGGAAGAATGCGATGCTCCCATGTGATTTCAACTGCTTCCGGGTGAAATGGCTGCCAGAAGGGAACTAACTAAGTTTGAAAGAGGCGTTGTGATAGGATGCCATGATGTAGGCCTATCTGATCGCCAAATTGTTGACAAATTGGATCATCCCAGGTCAACAATCAGTGGTACCCTACCGAGATGGAAGCGCAGGGAGTGAACTGCAAATGCTACCAGCAGTGGACGACCCACCACATACAGGTAACGTGACTGTACAGTGCTATGAAGGTTAATATATACAAACAGCCATTCATCGGCCGACACTTTGAATGTGGAGTTCCGGGCATCAACTGGAACCTGAACCTGCACAAAAACATTCAGAACCGAGGATCACAATGCGGTTCTACCAAGGATTTCCATGGTAGAACCGCAATATGCAAGTTCCACATGCAGAACCACATACAACGTCGTCTTCAGTGGTGCAAAGAGCGTGCACAGTGGAACGTGGAAGCTTGGGAAGGCTGTGTTATGGAGCGAGGAATCACGCTACCTCCTCTATGGAGCAAACGGATGGAAGGGTCTGGGTGTGAATGATGCCTAGTGGGCGTTTGTTACCAGAGTGCGTAACCCCACGAAATTCGGAGGTGGCTGTGTGATGTCATGGTTCTGTTTTTCCTGGTTTGGCCACTGATCTCTTTTGGTGGTGCCCGCGAACAGTGAACTTCGAGAGATATCTGAACATTCTGAGCAATTCAATGCTTTCTTTCAGCAAGACAATGAACCGTGTTATAAGGCCGTTGCTGAAACTGCATGGTTTGTGGACATGAACGTTACCACACTTGAATAGTTTCCACAGAGCCCTGATCTCAATCCTACTGAACATCTATCGGATTAACTGAAGTGTCGGATGAGGTCAAGGGACGTCATCCGTTATATTAATATACATGTTATCAATGCATCATTATCATTCGAATTTATCATAGGACGAATTATCTTAAGAAAATTAAATGTAGATGGATATAGTGATAGCACAGCATGCTATACGCAGTCTGAAACCTTGCAAGTACAAGACTGACGCGAGAATTATACAGATATCTTTTTGTTCTTTGCTATCCTGGTTGGTCCAGTAGATGGCGTCTTTGCTCTATCCAACAGACTATGGATCAGATTTCACTCTCGGCATGAATATTTTATCGATGTTCTTTGGCTAATAGACCTAATGACATTCATAAGGTGTACACAGGACAAATCTTATACAGACAAAGTTACGTTTTTTTTAGAAGACTTTTCTTTAACTGAAATTAAGGATAGGTAAAAAATAAATTACTCGCGTGCCTAGAGGCATAGCCTTAATTACGATAAAATTATCTCGGACACAAAATTACCCTCATGGGACAGACAAATATCTTTTACAGCGGTGAGGTTTCCTTGATACTCCAGATAGAAAAGAATGGTAAACAATGGACATCAGAAATTTCGCAAAATAATCTTGTGGGCAAATCAAAATTACCATTTTAGGTGCAATATCTTAAAAGAAATGCGAAAAGTAGTCTGTATCTTGGAACCGTCTTTTTTTTTTACCTATAAGGAGAATGCAACTTTATTCTGGACACACAAAATCACCTACTTTGGGGTGAAGGAGATAATGTTCAAAACTTCGAAAAATATTTTTCAACATAATCTCTTTCCTCTGAGTATCTGTTGATAGATGAGTAACCATATTGTAAACTGTCCTGTGGCATCGCTACAGTTAACAGTATCCGATAATAGAAGAGACTAAATCAGGTTTCAAAGAAATCAAATTGGCTGTGACAGACCATTTAAGCCTAACACAAAAAAGGAAGATGGGATGCGATAATAACAGCAAAATTGCTCCTGTAAAATACATTCTATAGGGAAAAAAGCCTTTATTGGACAAAATTACTTTTTATAGCTCATATATTTTGGAATCTAAAAGACAGTATTGATTGTTTGTCAGACACTGTGACTTTTGCTAACTCCATTTCTCCAAACACTTGTAGCAAAATTGATTCTTGTATCATTGAATTCATGTAAGGATCGTTTCAAATAAAGTAAATATTGATTCGAAATTAGATATTCCTTTCTATCCACTGAAGGCTCATAAACAATCCACAAATTTTCTTATTTCGTAAATTTGTCCATTCACTACCATCTTTTCTTTTTTCTTATAGTTCTTGTGTTCTTTTTGATGATTGCTTTTCTACCACGATATAAACTACAAATTCTTCCCACCTTTGGTTGGAATGGGGATAAAGAGTTAGTCTGTAGTCTGTTAAAAAAATAAAATAAAAAAAAAACGTTATCACTCGTTATGACTGACAAACTTCTGTATTATACCGTAAATTACGTTAATTTTCCAACATGGCTCGTCATTTCTTTTCAGTGTACGCTTGGCTTGTGCATCAGACACGGTACACCAAGTGTGAAATAAGCTTGACAGCGTTGGCGCATTTTTTCAAGATGCCAGTGTTTGTTTTCACGTCACGCTTAATGGAAGTGTGGCATTTTTTCTATGCCACAAAGAAAACTGCTAATAGAAAACTGTGTATTACGTAGATTAAGGACAAATTGGGGCTTATTACTTTCAAATAAGCCAGTTGCATTGCATCATTGATTTCTACCCACCCATCCACCCACCCTCAATGTTGTTACGAGAACTTGCTTGTACACGCACACAAAGGTTTTTGTTTTTGTTATAAAACGAAAGATGTTAGCAAAGAGCAATTTATTCCAAGTAGCTGACAGTATAAATAATGGTTGAATAGTGGTTTTATTATGCTGATAATACCAACTAAAGTAGCAACGGTCTAAAAAAATATGGACTTTTTTTTTCTTTATAAATTGATTATTCTAGTTCTTGTATTGCTTTAAATATTTGAAGTGGAGACGTTTTTCTGTTGAAATCCGCATATAAATAACTAATTGAACTTATTCTGTTCAAGTAATATATGTTTCTAAATGATTTTTGAGATGAACAGAACATTTATGGTTTTATTTCAATAGAACTATTCGTGAAAAACTATTGCTTTGCATAATTACCTGAGTAGGGGAATGTTTTCCAAAACTGAAGAATGATATCACAAAGGTTGTTGCTATGGGAAGACACATATTCAACATTAATTTCTGTTTCCTTGTGGTATCACCTTTTACCATATCCCATTGAAATCTGTCATTTCTTAATATCGATTTGTTGTGGTTATAGCCTTTCGGCTGTTTAGGGGCAGCTATATATACTGTATATACCACCATCTAGGGAAATGACTATGAGGAAGGTGGCTTCCAGTTGCCTTCCTATATCCTATGACTGTACCCTGTGTATTCACGGTCCGGTTTTTGCCTGCTTGCGGGATAAAAAAAGTGGAAAAATCCCTGCTGTCCACACCCAAGACTGGTTAACTCGGCTATGGCTGAGAAAGATCCTTAAGTTCCTCACGTCATCGACGGAAGTCGAACCTAGGACACTTCTTCCCCAGGCATATGGTTGCGAAGCGCAAGTCCACTAGACTAACCGCGAGGACAATATCGATTTACTTGCCCTCAAATACATTTTACTTGGATTGCTCCCTTATTTTAGTCGACAAGTGTCTGACTTCAGTAATATTCTAAGACCATCAAGATCTGTACTAACAGCAAATCCGTACTTTGGTCTTTTAAACAAAGAATAAATGGAAGAAGCCCAACAGTGATAGTTGAACACGAATGCATATTAAATTAACACAAAGTTCATTTTGTGCTAAATCTGAAATAAGCCTATAGCCAAGCATAATTTTCTCTCCACCCAAATTTAAAAAAAAAAAAAAAACGTAAAATAAAATAAAAAAAGGTTTTTCAGTAAAATAAAGAGCCAAAAGGCTTCACTTCGGCGCTGCAAAATTATAAAAATCAAGTGGATATTAAATCCAGCATGAAAGCCGAATGCAGAAACTATAAAGGTTTCGTATGAAATTTCACCAGAGAGCCTACGGGAATAACCTCCCTGTATTTACGAGTTCCCCTCCCCGGACCTTATAGGAGACATGCCCGCTATAACAGCGTCCATACATTCGCCTCCTATTGATCCATTTTTTAACGCTTTCACTGGCCTGACAGCTGTCTCAAACTGGTTGGTTTTCGGTCGGAAAATAAAGTTTACTAAAATAAATAAATAAAATAAATTAATTAAATTATTTAGTTTAAATAAAGGCTCTTTATTTTAGTACACTGAGAGTTCCCTTACGAAAAATACAACTCTCCGATGTTTCAAGTTCCTTAGTACTGAGAGTTTTCGCTTTCTTAAGGTTTCTGTCTGGTCTCTGAAGAGAACCAACCAGCCTGAAACAGCTGTCAGGCCAGTGAAACCGAAAAAATGGACCAATAAGAGGCGAATAATATGGGCGCTGTCATAGCGGGCATCTCTCCTATAAGTTCCGCGTAGGGCAACTGGTAAAAATCGGCATTCGGCTTTGAAATAATACTGGATTTAATATCGACTTGATTTTTTTGTTTAAAATATTGTTTTTATGGTTGTGATTCAATTTTGTCCGATTTTTGCTGCCGTCCAAACTTGCAGCTCCTACTTGCTTATAGAGGCAAAACGAACTCATGGTAAACATATTTAGAAATATCGCATTCCTCAATTGGTATTCAAGTTACCTTTAAAGGTATTAATCGGTTCGATATTTAGGATTACAAGCTATATTTTTATAAGCGCTTCTCTAACTTCTAATTCACATAGGCAGATCTCTGTGAAGAGGATGGGAGGGGGGAGACAAGCATGATCAAAATAAACCGAAACTGCGATTACCTGCTTTTTTTGTTGTGCAACTACCATGACCTTTTGTCCTATCAATTTTAATAGATTTACTATTAATAAAATTTAATTACATACACCGGTTGGTTTCTGCACCAGCTGTCACATTCGTTTTGGAGGTCTTTCATTATGCAACGTTCGCCTGAGGTTCTTTGTCTCTTTAGGTGTGAAGGGAGGCGTTGCTGGTTGGGTGTCGCGTGCAAGAGAAATATCCATACATTATACATGGTAAGGAGGTAGCAGAAACAGGCGCTTAGTATACGCCATGTTATGAATCACCCGAACTATATAAGGTACCTGTAAAAACACAAAAAGATGATCTAATCAGATAAAAATGCATGAAGATATACTTAAGATAATCATTGTTGATATAGGATATAAAATCTATATAAGAAATTCAGTATAACATGTTCTTTTTTCCTGCCTTAGGTTCTTGAGCCCATATTTTTTCTTATTTTGTTGCTTTTAAGACTATCATCTGTCTATTGGAGGCTTTAGTTAGATTGGTTTTACTCATTTGACGTCAATAAACACCCAATGATCGTCCCGAACTTCATAGAATTTTAGGAGTGAAGCTTTCTGCTAGAAGAAGTGAAGGTCGCAGATTCCCTTTCCACACAGAGTTAGTAGGACAATCACAAACATCTATGCTCCAAGTGGGATTCGAATCCGCGGCCTCTTGGCTGGAGAGCGGATACGCTAAGCACTCGACCAACCAGGTCAGTTTGGAGGTTTTAAGCGGATTTAAAAATGCCATTTTTTGATATCCGGAGCAGATTTTCTGGATTATGTAGTCCTTAACCCACCCACAACAATAAATGTTGTGTAGGTCTACAACCTTTTATGGGTGGAATTCACATTATAGACAAAAACGCGATGTTTTTGGTGGCGTAGTGGGTGTGCTGCAGGTCGTAGAATCACATCCCATCTAAATGAGGAAAAAAGTGTCATCTACCGCTATAAGCAACGTTCAACACTCAGGCATGTCTTATTTACTTTCTAATATTAAAGACGGACTATCTTCAGTTTTGTTTCTTGCCTATTATTATATCAGACATTCACCTGGCAAAAGTATCACGTGTTCACAGTGTGTGTGATTGGATAGTAAATCCAATTATAAATAGACATTCTAACTACCCCTCCCCCCTCTAAAAAAAACCTACTTCAAATTTGATTCTGCTAGCTCTTACTATTCAAGAGTAGTTCTTGATCCAACTAACATACCCCTGTAAAAGTTTTAACAGATTATTGGCTATTGATTTACACGTAACAGCCGATTCTTTTTGCCTTACGAAATAAAACAATATAATATTTAGTCATGTTCTTATGTTTCACGTACCATAAAATAATATTTTAAAAACGTTTGTGTGCTGTTTCCCTAAGCCCAATGGTTGGTGAAGTAGCACTGCTACTATACTAGGAAATTATTACAAAACAAAGTTTCGCCTTGTCTTCCGATAATATCCTGTCTGTAGATTTGTGCGCTCACGGGAAAGGGTTGCAGCTTTAAAAGAGGAAAAACTACTCACTTCTGTATGAGACCGGCTAACACACTCTTTATTTGTAACCCTACTAAAGGTTCCTTGCGTCATAGTCCGGATTCGATCCTAAGTCTTTCCAAGCAAAGTACTCCGAAACCAACTGTGCTAAGGGCTTGGAGAGGCTCTTATAAAATGTTTAGAGTATACGGAAAACACTATTTTTAGACTTAGAGGATGTTATAAGAATAACGTTGGGCTCTGTCTTTATATGTTCAAGTAGCGGGTTGTAGCTTTCAATTCGCATTTGTGATTTTCCCTTCTTGATGCTGTGATTTAAAAGGAGAAAGAGGCAAGCTTATTGATTTGTTGTTCGCCGTTTCACCTATTAAGTTTTTATTAAAAAAAAGTCATCAAAATATTCTGATATTAATAAATAGCATGATAGTAATGGATGTGAACTCACCCATCCAAAGAACTCTTTACCTCCCAGAGGAAAGGTGAAGGTTATAAGAATTCTGTTGTGGAGTAGAATATGCCAATATACGTTTTCCGATTTCATTCATAGGGGGGAAAATAAAGCCCCTGAGTGCAAAATATGCGGTTGTCGATTTTCATGATTCTATGATGCATTGTAAATACCTGGGTTTGAGGCATTCGTACCTGATCAAGAGAATGACTCGATCAGGTTGTGAATGCATTTAAGTTCGCATCAATAATTATTAAATTTATTATTTAATAATAATAAAACGGGTCCGCGCTGTTAACCTAGTGGGTATGCGCTTCACAACCATATACCTGGGAAAGGAGTGTTCTGGGTTCGATTCCCGTCGCCAACGTGAGTAGCTTAAGGATCTTTCTCAGACGTAGCCAAGTTTATCCGGACGTGGACAGCAGGGTTTTTCTTCCAGTTTGTCTGGAAGTTTTCCTTCCACAAGCAGGCAAACGAGCCACGCGAACGCAGCTATAGGCATAAGAAATATCGGGAGGCATAGGGCCGGTCACCTTATCCGCGAAATGGGTACGACTTATAAGGTCGTACCAGTTCTTTAACGGGCCAGTAGGCCTAACACGTAGAAGGGAGAAAAAGAAAAGGGAGCCCAATTTTGATTGTTTTAACTCCTGGTGTTGAGTATCTCAGTTAGACCTTAATGACAAGATAAATAAAAACAATATCGGCTCTAGATTCAGCTGTTGGGATAAAGAATGGGGTCACTGATGATTATTAAGACACCCTTCGCTTTTAAGGTGGTCTGCAGTCGTGTGTTTATTTGTTACACGAGGGCGAGTATTCGTGGCCATCCTTAGGCTTCTACATTCTCGTCTTACGGATGAAAACTATTCTTATAACGGAGGTAGTTTTAAGCCACAAATCTCTCTCTATTTACATACCATTGATACAAATTTTGTCATCTTGTTCTTCGCCCACTCTTGCATTCATTTTATTGTCGGTGTTTGCATCTTTCTCCGGAAACGGGCTGTATTTCTGCCGTATCTGTTCCTTAGTTATTTTTTTCTTTCTATCTGTACTGGAAACAAAGAAACAAAGACAGAACTATGCGATCCTACATCTTGACGATCACCAGAGAGTTGGTACGATAAAATATCTCCTGTGCAATGGCGAGTTTATGGGACTCATTACTTGACATATTTTACAGCCCTTCTCTTAATGCCCTACTTTTGTGTGTGTATCTTACTTTGTTACCCGGCCAATTCTCAGGGGTCCTCTTCCTTCTCAACTTCTTTCTACCGCTGTCTCCGTAAACGTTCAGACGTTCATCTGACTTGCGAAAGTGGGACACAATTACAGGAACAGTGTCGTACTTTACAAAGTTTTATAACTGGTACGTTTTTGTCTCGTAAATGAACTCCTGTTAAACCGTGTAAGACATGATTTATAGAAATAGGGACACCCAGCGAACGTTTATCAAAATCTTTGTTTGTGTCCTATGATTTGTGTTTCTTTTCTTTCTTTTTTTGTGATTTCTTTACTCTTCGCGAGTGAGGAGAAGGGGGGGGAGAGTGACTTTCGTTTTGCTAAAGTAGTTGAAAAGCTCATTTGTCGATCGCTGTTGTTTTAAATGTGTTAATAGGGACGAGATGTCGGATGATCACTCATGCATCACTGAAGTTCAACTTTCTCTTTCTTGACAAATGCACTCCGCTTTTAAAAATAAAAAACAGGAGACTAGCGAAAGGTATTTCGACTCGCGGATAAGTAGTTTCCAAGGACACAGCTAGAGAGAACATAAAGTCAATAAAATTACACAAATATGTATATGGAAACGAAAGAACGCAAGAAATCTGAAAGCGAAAGAAATGTGAAGAAAAAAAACGACAAACGAACATGACAAATAAATAGAGATAAGACAAACAGATAGCCAGATAAATAGAGAGAGAGAGAGAGAGAAATAAAATAGACAACGAAACATAAAGAAAGAATGAGAAACAGAAAAAGCAAAAGAGAAAAATATATAAAGGAGACTGAAACAGTATCATAGAAGTTGAAAAATAAAATACGATAAAAGAAAAAAAATAGAGAGAAGGGAAGAGATCTTCTTGGCTTCGGGTGTTGGCAATTGTTTGCCTGTATCGTTGTCAAGGGTTTAAAAAGTCTTCCACCCATCTCCTCCTGGGTCTTCCTCTTGATCAGTGTCTCTTATTATATCTTATTATTATATTTCCAGGCAATATTTGGCCATCTCTCCTCATTCATTCCTTCTATATGATTTTTCCCGTTCTTGCTATAGTTTGTGATATCGTCATTTATGTTAATTATGGATAAGTTTTCTTATTTCTTTGTTTCTTACCTTGTCTATTCTTTTATAGCCTGCGAGCGGTCTTAGGAACTTCATTTCTGTAGCTTCCACTTATCTTTTATCTCGATTTTATTTTATATAGTTTTATTTTTGTTTGTTCTGGATATCTGTTTATTGAAGTGTCTGTTCAAAGTTCCACTGACTGCTAGGAACGTTTGCTTTTAATGTGCAATGTCGATTTCTCCATTGGGGATTATGTAATTTCCTAGATATTTAAATTTGTTCACTTGTTCTATTACTTTGTTGTGGATGACGAGTTTGCATCTTTTAATTTATTTACCTTGAAATGCTATTGATTTCGTTTTATTTATTGAGATTTTCATGTCGTTCTGTTCTATTGTTTTCTTCATTACGTGAAGATTTTTCTGTAATTGGTCTTCATTTCAGCAAAAATAACTTGATCGTCAGCATGAAGGGAAAAGATTAAAAATAAAAATGATAAATAAGGAAAGTATGGAGAGAGAGATGAAGAGAACGAAAGATAGTTTAAAAAGAGTATGAAGAAAGAAGAAAGGAATAGAAATAAGGATAGAGAGAAACATGACACGAAAAAAGGAATATAGAAGAGGCAGTTAAAGAGCAATAGAAAGGTATAAAGTGAACGATGAAGAAAGATAGAAAGAATGAGAGAGAGAGAGAGAGATATACTATGAATAAATACCGGAAGTAAAGATAAATGGAACGTGATCATTTCATCTTTCATTTCTAGTTGAGAATGTTTGATTGTAGCTCAGTTTTGATGAGATTTCGAATGATGAGTCGTTAGATTTTAATTCTTCAAAAACACGCAATGGGTTAGGAAATATCTTTTCAGAGATTGCTTGCCCTGCAAGGGAGGTTAATAAAATCGAATAAGATCCTGCGAATGCAGTTTCATAGAAGGATTCTGTTTTTATTCTGTTTCTACGTCCAGTTCATATCTGCCTTGTTTAGAAAAGAGTTTGCCTTTAAGGTGAAACACTGTCGAACTAGTCTGTTAAAAAGCACCTTATTACACCCCCTACAGGGGATGCTTTGTACGATTTTTGTCTCCCTTTTCTTTAAACACCACGAAAATAGGTTACAGCTTTTTTGTGTGGGTTTCAAGAAAATTTATCTTAGGAAAAATACTTTAAGTACTCGAGATCGGCGAGTTAGGGTGGGGAAAGAAGGAGATTAATTTGATGCATTTTAACTGTGTTTACCTAGGCCTTGGGCTAAGCGAGGATATTTGTCTTTCTTGCATTACTAAGACCTCTGTTTTTACAGAGGATTACACAAGCTGATACAGACATCATCGGGTAGCAAGTTGAAACTAAAGCGCAACTGCATTTAGAGATTGAACGATAGGCAAATATTGATTCCAGAAACTTATGAAAGGAGTGACTTTCTCTCTTCTTCTTCTTTATCATTCTTCAAACGAGATAAAATGTTGGAGTCGCTCAAAGATCTTTCAAAGAGTATTATTGCCGGATCATCTTGTTGTTTCTGATAGCAAAGTCTTAAGAATTCATGCTCAGCTTTTAAACAGAAATTTCCTCTCTTGTTATATAAAAGGTGCAGAACCACCTGGAGCATAATCCCGGAGTGTTTTAAGAAATCTTTTTATTCACACCACAAACTTTACTCGGCTATCAAAACTCTTCAGAGTGATTTAAGTTAAGCCCTTTTCAAAAGGTCGGCATTTTGCCATTTTTTGTATGAATAAAAATCCAAAGTAAAAGTTGTAGAAAATTAAATATGCAGTCAACAAAAATAATACTTTTAGTTTAATTTATATAAAATTGTCATTTTTGGTGAATGATAAAGACTCCCCCCCCCAGAAAAAACGATTCTCGGGTTCCAAATTTATAAGGTGTTCTTTATGGCATCATTGCTTTCATTTCTCTTGATTTAGTTATATTTTGTAATCCGATGTCAGTGACCCTTTTGTATTGCTCTGGGGGGGGTAGGAAACCCGCTTCCAAACTCACTCGATTGTTGGCCAAACCTGATTAATTTAACATAACATAAGAGATTTTTTCATTATCTGATTGTACCTGTCGATATCACTTATCTAAGTAGTAAAATAAATTATAATTCGGCATCTTATTCATAGATGGCGTTTGTATATATTGGTTTTTATGCGAACCAATTACCACACCTTAATAGCTTATCCCTAGTTTATGCCAAGAGAAAGAAAATGGAAAATTTTCTCTTTAACAACACCAAGCAATTCCATTTAAGTGATTACGTTGATCATCTTTGTCACAATATTCAGTGCCTGGATTCATGCTGACTACGCATTCGAATATTTGATTAATGTCGATTACGGCAAACTAACCGACCTTCAAAGCCTATGATCCCATCCTGTACATTAGCCCTGATTTAGAGTGGGAGATGGTAGATCAAACGCAATTAACGAAGCACTATTTCTTTGCATGGAGGAAGATGATCGCAAATGCCTTCCGACCAACACAGTCAACGTATACGAGTTTAAGGAAGCTTATAATGGATGATTAATAAAATTAGTATTCTTTTTATTAACTAGTTTATTCTTTTAAATATTTAGTGTCTACATTCCTTGCTAATATGAAATATTTCAAAAATAAGTTTAATTTCAATAAATTCATGATATTTGCGCTAAAAATAGCGATAGTAAGTTTTAAGAAATGAATTGTGATTATTAAGATATAACTGTAAGATTTATGAAAGTATTAAAAATATGAAAACAAAATTAAACATATTGGGCAACTGAAATGGATAAGTAAGCGTTCGCTATATTGCGCCTCAAGTGGTCATTACACGAATTAAAACAATGAATTTCTATTTAACACTTTACCATTCTAATAAGCGCCCCAAGTAGTCATTATACGAATTAAAATAATTTTATCGTTAATACTTTACCATTCTAATATGGCGCCCCAAGTGGTCATGACAAGAATTAAAATCAGTGACTTCATAGCAAAAGTTCAGTAATAATAACTGTACTTTTCTTCAAAAAAAAAAAAAATATTAAATACAGCAAAATAAAGACGAACCAGCAAATTTTTAGTGACACATAAAAATAGTAATAAGAAATTGTTTTTCAACCAGACAAGAATGTTTTCACTCCGATAAATCTGAGATATTTAGAAATCTTTATCCTTTCTCGCATCACAAGATAATGCGTATGGTTTAAAAAGGAATAAAAATGTGTAAGCGTGCAAGATGCTGCTACATGGAACGCGAACGAGTCAGCATTTGCAAATGCACTATTCTGGCTTTTTTTATACCGGGCAGATTACCTATTGATCTGAGCTCAAAGCTTATATTGGCAAAACTATAATTTAAGTTCTAGCTCAAGGCACAAAACGCGACAATAATTCTTGAACTGGGCGGTCTTCTGACTATACAGTAATCAATATTCAACCGCTACTCCAATGCCAGTTTATAGTACAGCAACTAAAGTTGGGAGGGTAGAGATTTTCTGCCGATGCGGATATTATAAATGTTCTCTATTAAGACAAACCAATGAAGATTGAGATATTGCTTGTATGTTGCCTGAAATATGACAAATATGTATAGTACCTGGTAAGATTAAGATGAAGGATATATACTACCCGTATCCAAAGCTATATGGTGTTATATTGCAACGAAAAAAAGGAGAGAGAAAACATGGTGAAAGAAAGCGTCGATCTCAATTTTGAGTAGAGAAGGATATCGCTATATAAGGAATTTGTATACTGTCCAGTTCCCTCACAAGGAATTGAATTACAGACTGACCCACCAATCTCTTTCAATATAGATTTGTCATTATTGCTGTCACAATGTCTTGTTGGTTTCTTCCACGCATTAACATCCAGAAATGATTTGTTAGTTGGTTGGAGAGAGCTATGGAAGAAATATTGCTGGCAGGGACGGCTCGTGCATAGGCACTACGGAACTGCAGCACCCCCATTTTTTCTCGATATATAAATATATTTATTGATTTATTTATATTTGCTTGTAATATTTAATTTTATCATCAACGATCCTGTACAATTTTCTTATTTTGTATAAAAAATAATAAAAATCCATCTTGTAGCACTTAGGAGGGTGAAGGACGCTAGCGGCACTGTGCTTACCACAGTGTCATATTGCAACGCGCGCAAGCATATGCATGTCATAGGGAGATGGGAGCTATTAGCGTAATGCGGCACTGTCCGTCGCGCAGTTCCACTGTTGTTTATAGGCAGTTTGCGCAGGTAGTACAGTTTTCGTATTGCTTATCGTGTTCACTACGTCTCTTTAAATATTTGGACATTACATTAAAGACATAACATTTGTTATAGTTTTTATTTTAGAACATGATTGGGGTTATGATAATGGATTTTATTTTCAAGTAATTTTGAATTATACCAAACTGTATAATTTTATCGATAATAAACAATATTGTTTCATAAAAAATGAGGGGATAAACATCCTTTGTTGTTTTATAGCCAGTAAGCGAAACTAAAGATCGATAAGTACGATCTATAAGTTTCATGCCGAAAAACTATCGGAGAAGGCAATTCGAAGTAAAGGTGGAGAAAGCTCCCTCACTATTCTTGATATTTTCTCATAATGTAAAACACAGCTCCTAGGAGATGTAATACTGCTTTACATTATGAGGAGAGGTCACTACCCAGACCGGTTTCAACCTTTTTTGAGGTCTCATCAGTGAGTAAGTAGACCTGGAAGCTATCAAAGCTTAGTGAAAAGAACTTACATACCTTCACTATACGAAGGCCATAAAGGCGTAATTATATTTTAGTTAAGATAAAAAGCCAAATGGCTAGTTTTCTGGCACTTTATCTTAACTAAATATTGTGTCATGTTTAATTTTTTTTTAATTTTTACCATAATTTTGAGATTTTAACCAAACACGTATACACTGTACTTACAGTGTGTATGTATAAGTTGCAGTACCCTCCATGATTTCAAGCCACGAGCCGCCACAGATTGCTGGCATCGAAATTCTATTTCCTTAAGACTGATACGCTGTGCCTATAAAGGAAATGGGTTTTTGGTATTAGAGGATTAAAACTATAATTCCTTTAGTTTTGTTTTATATTATACACTCATTCATGCCACTATCCACGTTTCTTCAATTAGTGCTATACTCTTTTGCAATGTGTCTGCGCATGTACTATACAAATATACCTGTTTAAAGATGTTGAAAACCTTATGGAGAAGAAGAAAAAGTGCCAAAATGTGCCAATTATGGATATATTTCTCTGGAACATCCTGTGTGCTCACAATCTTGCCCTCTGTGAGTTCTACTTATTCATAAGAATGACATTTACCCCAAAGGGTCGATGGTTTTAGCTATCATGTGAGATCAAAGTGACTGCAATGAATGCAAAAAAAAGTAGGCTCAAACTTGATTTTATATTATTAATCTTATACGTACATCGTGCTGCCATCTATCGGAATTCATCAAAACAACAGATCTATAGATTTATTGTTTGCCTTTATTAAGTTTTTCTAAATGTGAAATGAAAAAAAAAATCTCATGTATTAGGAGAATGTTGACCTTGAAATGCCTGCTTGGTTTTCAAAAGATTGTAACCCCTTCAATGGACAAGTTTATCTCGTATAATGTTATGCAGGATAAACCAATTCAATCTCAATTATATGAACTGGGGACCCTAACTTGTCCGATAGCTTTAACATCGCATTTTCATATTTTATTTTCATTTCTGAAGTTCTTAGAAGTGGTAAAGTCAATAAACACCTGAGTTGAGCGCTTTGTAAACAAGCAATTTATTTTTCGATTTTTTTTTTTTAACTACCTAAGATAAATATTTTCTCTGGGCACAAAAAAAAAAAAAAAAAAAAAAAAAATCACAATATTTGCATTATGTAGAAAACTATCATACATATGTTTCTTTCTATAAAAACAAAGTTTTTATTTGTGTCTCTGGATTAAAAACAGAAGCACCAATACCACATATGGATCATTATTTTTCAGATATTTCACTTCCTGCTTCATCTCTGGAGTAGGAAGTGAAATATCAATTATATTTGTTAATTAAATTAAGGGGATATTAGATCCCACATTTTTTAAAACCGAATAAGAAACTCAAAGATTGGAATCAGAGAGTTTCATGCCGAATATAGTAAACTATAAAGTATCGGCGATTACTAGCGTTGCAAAGTTGCAAAGTTGCAAAAATCTCGTTGCAAAGGTGGGTAAAGTTCCGATCGATATTCTTGGTATTTTCCATAATGTAAAAACACATTTCCTAGGAAATGTATGCTGTTATTACATTATGGTGGGTACATTTCCTAGGAAATGGGTTTTTACATTATGGAAAATACCAAGAATCTCGATCGGAACTTTACCCACCTTTGCAACGAGTTGCCCGTGTTTGTACTACGTTCTAGGACTACTTGCATTAGCTCACGCTAGTATTCGCCGATACTTTTATAGTTTTTTATACTATATTCGGCATGAAACTCTCTGATTCCAATCTTTGAGTTTCTTATTCGGTTTTAAAACAATCTGGGATCTAACATCCCCTTAATTTAATTAATGTTTATATCACCGAAATGAAGCCTGTTGGCTCTTTATATTTAAGTAATTATATTTGTAATGCTAATTCTTTCCACAATAAAAGATGAATTGGATAAAAACAACAATATCAACACCATCTGGTAAAGAGAATTTCTGTATCCTTTCCTGTTTCTTAGCCTAATAAAAAATAAAAAAAAATTTGATAACTTCTATAAGTCAAGAAATAATTTTTGCATAATTTCCTACTTTTATAACTAAAATGTCAATCAATTAGACAAAAACAATAGCGCCATCTATCATATCTTTTTATTCGGTGAAGGTTAGTAGGAAAAATTAGGTAAGTGAAATTTTTTTTTTTAAATCTTGTTGTGCCTAACAATGTCGGAGTAGCGAGTGGAGTCCTAGAGTTTTTAAATATTCTTGGAGTTTTGTTTTGCCCTTTGCTGGGATACAATCATAATGTATCGAAGTCCAATCATAGGAATTTATGTACTTTCATTAATCCTAACTGAAAATATTCCGTAGTTGAAGAGTTTACTACAAGTGATGTTTGCTAATCTTAATTATAGGTTGTATCACAACATTCTTTGTTACACTCGTTACGGTCTTGGTAGAAAAGTTACTGAAAATTTTCCAAAGGATTTTGACAGGTCCATCTCATCAACAACTCCTTCCCCCCTGCCCCCCCCCCCCTCAAAAAAAAAAGAAAAAAGAGGGTAGCATAAAATAGCTGGTTATACTAGAAAACTGACGAGTTTTTTTCTTACTCTATGGCAGCTAATGAGTTTAATGAAAAGCAGCTAACGGAGGCCATTATCACAGCCATTTTTTATCATGTTCCCAAGGTTTTTTTTTTCCTTTACCAGACACGGGAATTTTTATCGTATGGGTAATAGCTTGGTTTTTTTTTTCTTTTTCCTTTTTCTTCGTTTTTTTGCAGACAAGGAAGGCAAAATCTAATTTAGCGTATATCGGTCTTTGGTGGGAGCTTTAGTGAGCTGATGTTACCATGACTCTTGGTAATTATGATGTCTAGAATAGCAAGCACTGTGATTACCGTGGCTGTAATGCGTCCCTTATATTAATAAAGTTCTGAAGTAGATATAAGTGGTCTGTATGCACATTTATAGACGAACAATTGGTAGGTTACATTATTGAAAGTATTTTTAGGTTATAACTGGTCGATTTTTTTAAAGATTGTAACGAATCTATGCCTTGTACTGCATTTTTTTTAATCTTTCGTTTTATCTGTCTATTCGTGGAATTGTGATTAAAATGTCGCTAAGGGATGTATTTAGCTATTTTTAATTGAAACGAA
This sequence comes from Typopeltis vanoorti, assembly GCF_054136105.1. Lineage (NCBI taxonomy): Eukaryota > Metazoa > Arthropoda > Arachnida > Uropygi > Thelyphonidae > Typopeltis > Typopeltis vanoorti. The sequence goes on from NC_143572.1 coordinate 69,687,538, forward strand.
GGCAATCAACTGGTCTCTGGGGTGTTTTGTTTTGTTTTCGAAAACTTTTTTTTTCTGCAGCTAAACAGACAAACTAGCCTAAGAACAAATACTAGATTTCTTTGGAAAAAACTTTGAAGGAAGAACCTTCAAAATAGCCAGCAACTTTTCTATAAAGAAATATGAAGCACTACCTTAGTAACTAACATTCTTTTTCTAAGTAATGTTGTAACTTGTCTACAGCTTCATTTTTATCTTTTAAGAAATCAAAAAGAGTATATTATATTATAATTGATAATAAATGTGAATTTTTACATAAATTATTGCGATACAGAGTGTTTTATATTAAAGGCATATTTGTTTTTACACAGTGCATAACGTACTGAGTTCAACAAATTAATGAAAAACAGTATCGAAAAGAACAATCTAGGAACAGCCTGAATGGAATGCGCATTTGCAAACCCCAGCACCAAATAATAAAATAAATAAAAACAATCACACACTTTGAACTTTGAACTTGATTGGTTGATGGACTGAGTCCTTGACTCTTTATCCCTTCATCTGGATTTTAGATTGTGGGTGATGAGATTATTGTGGGTAATTTCCCCGCTCATTGTGAGCATTGAGGCTGTATCAGCTTTCTCTTGCGATGGAGGATTTCGGTTTTTTTATGTTTGAAACGATCTGAGGGCTTGTAGTCCGCTGCCTGTCGAACTAGCTGATTTGGGTGATTATCCGTGATTGTGAAGAATTTCTCTGCAATGCTTGTCATGTAGGTCTTAATATCTGGAAGATTGGCTTCTTGATGTAACTGGATGTTTCTGATGAACCATGGGGCATTAAATGCCATTCTTAGGCATTTATTCTGTATTATCTGAAGTCTGTTGATGTTGCTTTTAGTCGTGTGACCCCACGTTGGAGAGGCGTAAGTTAGTTGCGGTCTGATTACCGATTTGAAAAGGAGGATTTTGTTGTTTATGCTTAGGAAGCTGTTCTTATTCAAAAGTGGATATAGCTGTGCTATAATCTGACTTGCCTTAGTGGCAACACTATCCATATGTGACTTGAAGTTTAGACGTCTATCAAGATGAATTCCCAGATATTTGGTAGAATTGCGCCAAGGGATAATTTTACCAAACATTTGTATGCTTGTATTAGGTTCTGCTTTACGTCTGGTGAAAAGTACTGCAGAGCTTTTGTTTGGATTAATTGCGATACGCCACTTGGTGTAACAATCCTCCAATTCATTGACTGCTCTCTGCAGCTTGATTGTGGCCAGGTGTCGACGGAGGGATCTGGCTATAATGATTGTGTCGTCGGCATACAGAACGGTGATAGCTGGAGACAGTTTGGGGAGATCTGCATTGTATATGGAGAAGAGTAGGGAAGATAGAAGAGAGCCTTGAGGGACTCCGGCCGTGATTCTCCTCACTGTGGATCTGATACCGTTGAGTTTTATTTTAAATTTTCTGTTATTTAGATATGATTTGATAAGTAGAACTAGTGGCAATGGAATACCGACTTCGTGTAGTTTAAAAATTAGTCCATGATGCCACACTCTATCAAATGCCTGAGTGATGTCTAAGAAAACTGCGCCAGAGAGTTGGTGCCATTCATACCCTTGGGTTATATGTTCGATAACTCTGTAAATTTGTAGCGTTGTGGAGTGATATTTCCTAAAGCCGAATTGTTCATCTTGAATTATATGGTTGATAGTTGCCTCTTGAATCCGTGTGAGAATAGCACGTTCGGCTATCTTACCTATGCATGAAAGAAGGCTGACTGGCCTGTAATTTTCAGGAAACTGTGTATTTTTTCCAGGTTTGGGAATTAGGAAAACGTCGGCAATTTTCCATCGCTGTGGGAAATAATTTAGCCGGAGGATGGCATTAATGATGGCTACTAGATGCATAACCCCTTTGCGGGGAAGTAACTTGAGTACCTTGTTTGTTATTCCATCTGGACCCGGAGCCTTTTTGTTATTTAGTTTTCTTAAAATCTCATATACTTCTGTTGGTGACACGGATTTGTTACTGGATTGGAATGAGGCATTTTGAGTTATTTTACGCACTTGGGTGTGAATTTTACTTATGAAATTTATATCTGTATTGATATAATTGGGGCTGCATTGTTTTTCTAAACTGTCAGCAAATGCTTCAGCTTTTTCCTCGTCGTTGTAGACAATATTAGATTCACCTTGGATTGGAGGAAATGTAAAACGCTTTGAACGGAGTGATTTCATCATTTTCCATATTGATTGATCCTCTGTGTTTAATTGGAGAATTTTGTTATTCCAGAGGTGGTTACGATGGTCCTTTAGGGCATATCGAACCTGGTTTGTTGCTCTATTCACTGCTTGTTTATCCGCTGGTTCCATTGTTCTCTGATATTGTCTTCTTAATCTGTTTTTCTCTTGGATAAGACGTTTTATATCTTCTGGGAGTTTATTTGATGGTGTACATTTGGTTTTATTTGTTACCTGCGTTATAGCTGTCAGCAGTTGTTTTTCAAGAGTCTTCACTGCTTTTTCTACATCTTCGGCAGATGTTATATGCGGTATTGGACCAAGGTTTTCCTGGAAAGCTGAGGGAAGTTGTTTCCAATTTATAAATGTGGTGGTGTTTTCTGTTAAATCTTGTATGGTGCCTAGTTGTAATATGATGGGGTTATGATCAGAACTTAAGTCGTTGATTGCTTGTATCTGATAGCTGTGCGCTATGTTTTTAATATAGCTATATCTAGTACATCAGGACGTCCGGTAGCTCCGTAATGTGTAGGTTCAGTGGGTCCTATTACTGTTATATTTCTTGAAGTGGTGTAAGAGTTGAGTATTCTTCCGTTAATGTTTGAGTTTCTGCTGTTCCAGACTGAATGTTTGGCATTAAAATCTCCGGCTATAATCACTGCTCTGCCTATATTTATTATCACATCTAAGTCAGATTCAAGGAGTTTTTTATTTGGGGGGTTGTAGGCTGCATATATCGTAATGCTTCTTGTGTTTTCTATATGTATTTCTATTCCTGTAGTTTCCATGTGTTCTGTTTGGGGTTCTGCTATTGAATTATGTTTTGTTTCTTTTCACAAAGATGGCAGTGCCTCCACCTCTAGCAAAGCATCTGTCTGTACGGTAAGTGCTATAACCGTTGATTCTGATTTTGTCACTTGGACGAAGATGTGTTTCATTTATGAGGATGATGTCTGCTTGGGTTTCTGCTGCAAACTCCTGCAGCTCCTGTAATTTGATAGATAAACCATTTGCGTTCCATGAAACAATTTGTAACGATTTCCGTTTTCTTTTAGACTTATCTATTAAGAATTTCCATAAAGAGTGATTGTGTATGCCTTAAGATGATATCCTTGGCTTCTTGAGTTGGGTTGGTTTGTTGGAGTTCAGCAAGCATTTCACCTAAGTGGCTTATTATGTTCAGTAGAATAGGTTTGTTGGTTTGCTGTGCCTGCTTTGGTTTTGAGTCTTTTTGGAAGGTTGATCTTGTAACTTCAGCATACGATCTTCCATCCGTTGTGGAGACTATGGTTTGATGAGAGGACGCTTGTTCTTGAAGAGGTTTACTGGTTTTGAGTTGTATCATTTGGTTTTGGGGAAAATGCTATACAGCCCCTATAATTTGCAGGGTGTGGCCCTCCGCAGTTTGCACACTTTGCTGTAAGTGTACGAGGTTTATGGCATTCATTTGATGCATGTTTGCCACCACATTTCACGCAACGAAATTCAGCCTTGCAGCATCGTTGTGCATGCCCAATCTTCTGGCATCTATGGCACTGGGTTGTAGTTGATTTATGTTTCAATGCCTCAACTTTTATGACTAGATCACAGATGGTTTGGAGATTGTATATATGTTTTTGGTCTTTACTTATTTCCACCAGAATTAGGGGACAGATGTTTTATCAGCTCTCCGCATTCGGCTGACTTTAATTGGGCTAAATCCCTTAAGTTGGAGGTCTGCAGTGAGGTCTTCTATTTGTAATGTTTCAGTTACTCCCCTTAACACTACTTTTAAATTTTTCTCATTGTTGAGTGCAAAAGTGTGGTATGGCAAATTGTTGTTGTCTAGAAGTTTGGTCATTTTTCTGTAGTCTGATGATGTTTTAGGTTGTATGCGAATCGCTTCTTCTGTGTTTGTGGCTTTAATGAAAGTGATATCTGAAGATTTCAGTGTGGATGCAACAGACGTCCAGTGCTCCTTGGCCCTTAGGATGACTGGAGGTACCCTTTCTTTAATTACATTATCTGGTTCTATCTCCGCTGTTTTGGGCGAATCTGCAGTAGAAGAGATTTTCCTTTTCTTTTTGACCGTTTGGAATTCTGTTGGTTTCCAAAAACTGCGGAGTATTATCCAGAGATGCAGCATCCTTTATATTCGTGGAGTGACTTAATTCTGGTTCAGTCAACATACTTCCATCATTTAAATCATCCATCCTATCCCTGTGACGGCTGTAGGGGGGAATGTATCTAACAGCTTTACTTTTCCTGGCCAGTTGTCGCTCAATAGTTTTCCTAATCTTAGGAATTCTCTGTACATTTCTTCGAATATGCTTTCATTGAGAGGTTTTGTCATGTCTGATAGAAGGCAACAACTCTACTAGAATAAAGCTTGAGAAATGGATCCTAGAGCGCAAAGTAAATGTCCCGTAGATCAAATTGATCTATTGATCTACCAGCATCGGTAGCAAATATTTCACCTTAAAATGGCGATTTCTGAACTACAGATTTTTTAACACTAACACACGCGAGCCGCCATGCTCTTCTTCACTTTGACTCAACTATAAACATTTTCTTCACCTGAGAACGAATATAAGTAACTATAGTGTATTCCTGGAATAAATATAACAATCACACAACTTTCCATTCTCTTTTATATATAAAAGCTATATTAGAAAAAAAATAGGCTATTTAAAAAATCCTAAGAAAATAGTTTAATTTTTTAAATTTTGTTATATTTACAAGAACTGTACTTTAAGATAAAAGTTACTATAATATTCTATATGATTTAATATTAATATAAAATTTAATGCTTCGTTTTCTATTTATAGTAACTCGGCAATCTGGCTATTACAATATTCATCTAATAACGGACTTCCTCTGTAATGCTTACTGTAGAAGTGTAGTATCTGTTCTTACTAAAGAAACATGAAATTCCCAGTGCATAATATTCAGTGAAGCTCATCTTTTCTTACAAGCGAATATCAGTAATGCCTGTTCTAATAAGTGTCGCTAAGTTTCAGGTAGCACGAGTCTTTTTTAACAGTTCATCCGGACATAAAGTTTCCCGTGCAACTGCAATAGAAAAAGGCATTGACGATATGTGAAATATCAGAAATAAAAAGGACTTAAAAATAAGTCCAGACTTTGGCTTTTCAGCTTTTTTTGAAATGCATTAATTGCTTAAGATTTCTCTTTAACTACGTTAGAGGGCGCTAGAGCATGCTAGTCATTTAGCAGAAGTAAAGAATAGTGAAACTAACTTTTTTTTTTTTTTTGAGAGGGATTACGTATCTCAATCACTTTCAGACGTGTAAAACTCATCTAGAATACGCAGTTAATTCGAAAGTTAAGAATCTTTTTTAAATTTAAAACGCTATTGGTGGCACTTCGCAATGCATTATATTGCAATCAACTTGTTTTTGACGACTCATAGAAAATGTTTTTTTCTCCATTTGTACTTTTTATTTCATTTTTTTACCTTCAAGATGTTCACAATATGTTGTTTTTTATTGCTCTCATTATAGCTTTCACCTGCAAAGAAAAAAAATCGAGACATATCCAGCTGAAAGACATTCCTTTTCATCATCTTCTACCAAATCCCTTTTTTTTTGTTATTTTTGCTGACTTGCAGGGAAAGTAATGACTCCATAAATTTCTCTTTCTCTCTTGTTGGTCGCTCTATAAAACGGGATTGGTTCAAAGGAGGGTTGGACCATAGAAGATATTCAGCTTACGAGATACTTCCTTATATAATTAGTCATTGTCGACATGAACGCAAATAATGAGACCCAAATCCATCAAGCATTTCTTAACAATTATGTTCTTCCAAACCCCCCACTTAGGTTTCGATCCCTTAATTGTTAACGTCTATGTTCGTAAAAGGTCATTTTTCAACGAACGTCATTTTGGTCGAGTCAACCTGGTTTTCAAAGATGTCAAGGTTTATCGGATTCGCTATCACTTTCACATTAAAGGCACGACCAAGCTAGTCAACAGTATGGCTTCGCTTTTTTTTTTTCTTTCTGTTTTTCTTCTTTTCTGTCTCTCTTTGACAGGCTTAGTCCAAAATCTTAAAAATCGCATTAATTTTCAGGGCTAAATGCGATCCCGCAGCTGGCTGTCAACCTGACGATTTATTTGGGCTGAATGGGCGTGGTTTACTGCGTCTGTAGGTAATCTGTGTAATTATTTAGGGTGGCGCCACCTAGCAGCCAACAATCTATTACCTAGCGGTGATTATGAAGTTGGACTATTTGCATGGACGGAAACCTGGTATTAGAGGGGGTACAAGATGTATGATGAAACATGTCTCCCACCAGCTAATTCTCAAATATCATTTACTTTACTTGGGCATCCCCTGATGCCTTCCCCCCGTTCGTCATACATGCTGAAGTCTGACGTAAAATTGATGGTAGGTAATAACTCGCATTAAAGTCCATTGATTACAGGAATCTGTCCGCAAACCTTCAATGAGGGAGTTTTATTTTCGGTCTATATCAGGCACATTGGATTTTCTTTCACATCACTAAAATCCTGACTATTTTAGGTCTGTCAGTTAATAAGCTAATATTTTAAATGCAATTCGATGTATTTTAAAACTTTGGTATTAAAGAGATATTGAACAGTTGCCACATTCATTGTGTTCACCTGTTTTTCTTCCTGGTGGCGTCATTTCTTCTCCTCTTACACACACATTTCTCTCTTTCTCTCTCTCATCCTTTTTTAATTTATCACTCCTGCCACTTTTTCCATCACCCTTTTCATTATTTCTTGCAGTGGCGGCTCGTGGTTTGAAATCGTAAGGGGGGGGGGGGGGTGCTGCAACTTTCGAAATATACACACTGTAAGTACAGTGTATACGTATTTGGATAAAATATCAAAATTATGGTAAAAATTTAAAAAAAAATTAAACATGAAAAAATATTGTTTATTATCGATAAAATTATACAGTTGAGTAGAATTCAAAATTACTTAAAAATAAAATCCATTATCATAACCCCAATAATGTTCTAAAATAAAAATTATAACAAATGTTATGTCTTTAATTGTAATGTCCAAATATTCAAAGAGACGGAGTAAACACGATAAGCACTACGAACACTCTACTACTGGCGCAAACTGCATACAAACAACAATGGAACTGCGCGACGGACAGTGCCGCATTACGCTAATAGCTCGCATCACACTATGAAGTACATATGCATGCGCGCGTAGCAATACGACACTATGGTAAACACAGTGCTGTTAGCGTACTTCGCCCTCCTAAGTGCTACAAGATGGATTTTTTATTATTTTTTATGCAAAATAAGAGAATTGTATAGGATTGTTGATGATAAAATTTAATATTACAAGCAAATATAAATAAATTAATAAATATGTTTATATATCGAGAAAAATTGGGGGGGGGGTGCTGCAGTTCCGCAGTGCCTATGCACGAGTCGCCCTTGATATCTTCTTTATTTATGTACCTTTATGTACCTCTCTTACTTCTTTGTAGCGCTGTCCGAAATTGAAAGACCTAAAAATGTCATTCCTGTCATAATAGCAGAGAAAAGCTTATAAGGGATTATAAGGCGCATATGGATTACTGGGCACAGATTTGGTGGCTTAGTTTTCAAAAGGATGATGAGGTAGGAGAGGGTTCATAGACAATTTACTAAGGCCATTTGAAGGATCTGGAACCGACTAGCACATTCAGCAAATGCAAATTGCAGAGTTTAGTGGAAAGAAAGAATAGGGCAGACATGATGCAGACTTATAAGTTAGTAATGATTAATTATCATATTAATTTAAATGAGATTTTTTATAGAATGTCTGGATATGGAGGGAGAAAACAAGAGGTCATCCTTGAAAGCTGTATAAGGACAGGGTGAGGAGTAGATTTTTCATATGAAGAGTGATAGATGATTGGAATGGATAGCCCGAGAGGGTAGTGAGTGCAGAGACAGCGAATGCATTTAAGTCAAAGTCTGATGAGCTGTGCGTGTGACCTTTCGCGATGAATCTCTTGACTCCCAGGAGGTCTGATGATGAAAAGAATAATAATAATAATAAACGAGTTTTTTAAACACAACTCTCTCAACGGCCAGAGAATTCCTCTGCCTATTTCTCTTTCTTTCATTTTTTCCCCTCTATCCTTTTATATCTTTTGCCCATTTTAAATCCTTTCTAGTGTTTTTTTTTTTTTTTGTTTATTTTCTTATTCATGCTTCATCTCTTTCTTATCCTTCTACATCTATACAAACACTATTTTATTTATTATATCAAAAATATTGGATTGTAACATATAGTAAATAACATATAGTAAATAAAGCATAAACTAAGCTCTGTTTGGGTCATTTTATATTTGAGTTCGTTTGCAGGACATTGACGAGACTACAGGAAAAAATGAAAGACCTAAATCCAGAAGCTAGCCATCACTGCCCATAAATGTTCTGCGACATCCTCACAATCCACTCTTGCTTGGATTTGCAGACGCGACGTTTTTATATGGCGAATTCCACACTCAACTCTAAAATCTGCTGAAATAAATATAAATATAATATAACAAAAATATTACTGTGGTTAAGAAAATGGGGGTGCAGAAATAAATAAACACAGCATTTTCCTTAACTGGAGATTGTTTTCGGTCCACCCAGAAAAGGGCATAACACTTATGAGCTTCAAGAAAAAAATAATATGTTATAATATATTAATAAGAAAAAGGTGTTTAAATATAACTTACTTTCTATTCGTAAATCAAATAATTAGCAAAATAATTTAAAATAATTAAGATTAAATATAAATTTCTCATTTTATTCTATATAAAATAATCAATTCTTTTCAAAAATTGAATATATGTTTATCACAATCCATTATAGCTTACTCTTACAGCTTTGTGAACTATGGCTTCCCACAGTAGTGCTCATAAAGCCTTAAAAAAAGTATAATCTAGTTACAAATATATCAGAGGTGTTCAACCCGTCGATCGCAGAGCGATTTTTGGTCGATCTCTTGTGTATTCCTCCTTACTTACAAATTTAATTAAAACTGAAAACATACTATTTTATTTATGATTATTTTGTATTATTTTTAATTCGCTTTAAGTATATTGCTATTGTTTATTTATTTTTCGTTAAAATTGTCAAATCAGTAATTTTCTTATAATCCGGGCAAATGAATTAATTTGGATCAGTGGAAGTCAAACAGCGAGCCGAGTGAATACGATCATAAGCAAAGTGTAAAAACTCGATTGTAGCTTAAATATTAAATATTCCAAATCACATTACATCGATTTTTTACTTAGGTTAAGTCACATGTGAATATTGTAAAAAAATAAACTTTGTTTGTCTCGGTATAGTTTGTATTAGATGTTTTTGTAAATAACTCTTTTGAAGCTAACTGTATATACCGCTTTAATAAGAATATGTTAGAGTGTTAAAAACAAAGGCAATGTTTTTGTCGCCGAAGCTGTACATGCGGCATTAGAAAGATTGTTATTGAAACGTGTATGTATGAGAAAGGCTTGCAGGCTCTAAGTGTAAACATCTCCGAAGTCAATCAGAAAGAGTTCAAACAACTTTCCGATGGCCTGCAACTTACAATCAAAAGAAAGCGGAGGAGAACAAAAGGAGTGCCGAACTTGAAACTTAAGATGAAAGACTCATACCGATTCTTTGGGGGTTGCAAAACTTCATGCGAGGTCTCAGAAGAGTGGCCTCATAGAAAGGGACTGAAGCAAGCAGAAGGGGTCCCGGTTCAAGAATTGCTGTCGGAGAGGAGGCTTCCCGGTCCAGAGTCACCGTCAGAGAGACTGCCCGGATCCACGTTGTTTGAGAGAGGAGTTTCCCACTTCCAGAAAGGAGCTTCTCGGTTCGAGACGTCGCTAGAGAGAGACTACTTCTAGGCTGCAGACAAGGTTTCAAATTTCTTCCGAAAGGAAGAGTTCCAATTGCCGGAGAAAAGTTTCCAGGCGAGGTTAATGTCAGGCATTCACCATTTTGTTGTTTTCATTACAATTTGATGAATCAAACGACTTCAATGATATTGCTCAGTTAATGGTATTTATTCGCATAGTATTTCAAGATTATTCAAGTAAAGAAGAACTTTTGAAAATTATACCATTATTGGGAAGGACTAGGGGAGAAGACATTTGATGAATTTGTGAAACAATACAAACTTCCGATTTTAAACTTGTGTCTATTACTACTGATGGTGCTCCTGCAATGATAGGTAATAAATCAGGGGCTTCATTTCATTATGTAAATTTTCATAATTTACATATTACGAAAATTATTCACTAACAAGTACTGTTTAGTAAAATATTAAACACAAAAGATGTTTTGGATATTACATTTAAAATTGTAAATTCTGTTCGAGGAAAAGCCCTGAAACGGCGGTTATTTAAATTACAGGCAGATGATGATAGGGAACTTCTGTTGTACAATAATGTTCGCTGGCTCAGCGAAAGTCAATTTTTAGAAAGATTTCTTGTATTAATTAACGATATAAATTTTTTTCTTGATGAAAAAGGAGATATTTATCCACAATTGAGTGATAAAAGATGGTTGTTACACTTATCATTTTTAGTAGATTTCTGTACGAAATTAAGCAATTTAAATTTAGAGACAAGGTAGAGATAAAATTTTAATGGACATGTTAAGTTCAATAAAAACTCTCCAACAATACTTACTTTTATTGAAGAAAAATATAAATGACCGCGAATTTAGACATCTCCCATATTAGTTAAAATTTTTTGGACAAAATCAAGAAATGCTTCGCTTAGTTTAAAAGAATTTATTCGTGAAATAAATTATTTGAGGAAGAAATAAATTCAAGATTTAAAGATTTTAATAAAACTGAAATGATTTTATCTTTTATCAATAATCCATTTCAAGAAAACTTGAACATCACAGAAATTTCATATAAAATTAGTGGGCTGTTTGATATCAACCAAGCTGAAGTAGAACTTGAGATAATAAACATTCGGAATAGTTTACATTTAAAATCTATAAACAATGAAGTCATTTCGAAGTATGCAAATGAAAAATTCCCAATATTAACTGATACTGAGCGAAAAATTCTGTCGTGTTTTGGATCGACATACTTGTCAGAATCCGCTGAGATTGGCCACTTCTTCATATCAACTTGACTATGAAAATATTGCGAGGTCCAAACAATGCCAAATTTCACATTAACTTTTTTTTTTTTTTTTTAATCAGCCAGCATTTCCTGTAATTGTGAGTTTGTAATCAATCTGTTGTTTTTTCTAACTTTGGTGTTCCAAAATAGAGAAATAAATATTTTATTCCAATATTTTTTTTGTTGTATTAAAATATTTGTTGTATGAAAATAATTAAAAGTGATAAATAAATGTTTAAATTTAAGTATTCTTTTTTATTTATTTATTTTTTAGTTGTTTATTTGTGCGTAATCAGATATCAGGTTGGGGCAACGTCATCTATCTAAGAGAGTAGATCGTCGAATAACTTTTTATAGAAAAGTAGCTCGCGTAATAAAAAAAAAAGGTTGAACACCACTGAAATATATTATCTTTACAGTAAAATAATTAAATGACTCTTATTGCGGAAGCTTTTACGAAGGGGAAAACACTAGCAAAGAAAAAAAAATAGAATGATAGTAATTATTAAATTATGTTCTCCACTCATAGTAAAAGAGAAATGAAAAAAAAGTATATATAGAGATAAAGAATGATAGAAAACAAAAGAAAATAACGAAACAAACAAGATAAAAAATAGCTACTACAACAATGGCAAGTTGTCTTTTAACATACGAAAAATAAAAACACATTTCTCATTTCTGTAGCAAATATGGATAAACTCATGACACAGAAACCGATCTTGGACAGCCGAACCGGTCTCCATATTGCCATTGCCACTATCTATCACCACAAAAAGACGGCTTGAATGGGGAATCAATTCCGGAAGTTCAAATAACACTCCGAATATGTGTGACAGGAACAATGGATGTATATTGGTAGTGGAAGGTCTACTTGGTGAAGCTTTTTTTTGTTGTTGTTTTTGAGGGGGGGGGTGAAGAACTTAATATTCTTCAATCTCTGTACGTCTCTGCTGTGGCAGCGCCTTGTCTTCACTTACTGCCGACCCATGTCTCTACCATTCCCCCCATCCCACCCTTAAACATACACTACACCAGCCTATACCATTCTTATAAACCATTCTGTGCTGCGTCAGCTTGGTTTAGAAGTGTTTGGGAGCAGGAGAAAATATCCAACGCAGTTAATCTGTCATAAGACTCAAATAATTCTGTTTTATTACCTTAGATATGCGAGGAGTTGCTTACTCTTAGCGTTTTATACTTATAACAGTAATACACAGATTTTAGTCTTTTGTCAAATATGCAAGTGCGCATGCGCGTGTATGTATCATTGACTTTCTTTATGATCAATGCCACACATACAAAAAAACAAAAAAAAAACATTATAAATGCATTTTTATTGTAAACCATTACACACAGACATGTATTAATTGTTGCTGTGTATGGTCCTGTAGAAGGTCAAAGGTGAATCATTTTTCTGCGTGGGCACTTTCAAATCGAAATTCCCAGCTAGTCTGCCCATACGGAAATGAATTCAATCACATGAATATCTCCGGTGAGATTTATATTGTTTTGCTTCATAAGTGAAGAAAGATAGCTTTTCTCTTCTGTCTTTCTGTGGCTCTTAAATGAGAGAGAGCAAGGCTTCCTTAATCGCTCATCAGCAATTCGACCGAGAGAATTGAAGGTCGAATTACAATAATCACGCACAACCCGTATTTCATGTAGAGGGCGCGAGTGTCGCTTGTTTCCTTCTTCCCCCGAATAATCCTTTTCAGGCGTAGTTAAGTTCATTTATCAACCATAGACATTCACGAGGCATACATTAACTTCCACGTGTGGCAGTTGGCTTTGCCGTTTTCCCGCAATCAAAGTAATTCCCAAATTGAAGCTTGGGAATGTTGGCCAATATTGTGGCGTCCATTACGAGGATGCGAACTTATTATGGAGATTGGCTGCAGTGCAATCTAGAATAAATTCGCTCTCTCTCTCTCTATCTATCTATCTATCTGGTCTCCTCTGTTTCTTATTCCATAATTCAGTTTTTGTGTTCACACTTACGGACACACACACACACACTCTCACACACATACATTCGCTTTTTATAATTGATTTTTTTCTTCTCTTTCTCTATTTTTTCCCCCATCTTTCTTTCTCTTCTCTTGTTTATGAGTTTTACATCCATCCACGGAGAACATATTCTACAAAGCCTTTCATCTGATGTTACTGCATTTAAATAATTATTTGTCTTAATAATGGTACTAATATTTATTTTTCGCCACAGTACCACTTTCTTTAACTTTTAGATGAGTAGATAATACAGTCCAACTCAACATTAGGAATTTTGTTATAACTACTAGATAAATTTGGTAGTAAGGATCCCGATACTTTTTATTAGTCTGTGTAGTTTCAACGTGTTTTGTTTTCTTTTTTTTATTTTTAAGAAAACTTTGGTAAAAATCTGTTTACTGCAAACTTGTTCGGCAATAATTAAGTGACTAAAGAGACAAACTGTGGCTCTTCGTACCATTTTTCACGTGTCGATGTTAAGGAAGTCCGTAGATTGGTTGGTAGCCCAAGGACAGGTAGCCGTAATGGGCTTTGATTTAGCAAGCCACCAACTTTATTTTGCTTCATTCGTTAGTTAATTCCTTCACCTTAACTGTCTACTGGCGGAGGATGTTTGTGTATTTCTTAGACGAGACATTTTAGCATTAAACTTACTAAACGTCTTTAATAAACTGGAAATTTTAAATTTTAGCAGTTGGAAATCCTGTAAAATACGGATGACGTAAATAAGAAGGCTGGATCATATGGGATTAAGAGATTAGCCAACACATTAGTTAAAGTACTAAAGATGAAAGAAAAAAATTTACAATAATCATTAAAAATCAAGACTAGAACAATGCAAATGCGTACCTGCAGATTTTGAATGTTTATATATACTGCGTGGAAATAAGTCAACGGACACTGCCATGGGCAGGGTGTATCGATATAAATTGGAGGAATATGTTGCTCTCAAGTCAGTGCAACTGTGTTAGGATGAAATGGCTGCGAAAAGAGAACTGACGAAGTTTGAAAGGCGTGGTGATGGGATGCTGTTGTAGGTCTATCTGTTCGGCAAATTGTTGACAAATTGGACCGTCCCAGGTCAACAGTCAATGATACCTTACTGAGATAGAAGCGCAGGGAGTCAACTGTAAGTGTTAGCTGCAGTAGACGACCCATCACATTGGATTGCTATCGGCCGCTTGTGAAAAGTATATCCCGTGGGATTGCTGCGGTCATTGCAAGGAAAGGAGGTCCTACATCTTATTAAGGTGGGTACCATGGCTGTTTGTTCCTCGCACTATGGTGTCCGTGGACTTCTTTCCAAACAGAGTATTATACTCTGTTTGTTTTTGACTTTCGTTTATTGTATTTTGGTTTATTTTTTTTTTTCATACTCTTTATTTTTTATATAAACGGGCTCTAGATTTTCGGCGCTATTTCTAGTCACTTTATGCCTTCACTATACACGAGCAATGGCCTTACACAGGACGATAAATTGATGTCACGAGAAAGAAAAAATAAATAAAAAAAAATCCTCAAGAGATTCAATCCTTGTCTGTTTTTTTCGATAGTGGGCACGCTAACCACATGATGGCCAATCAGACAGGGTTTTTGTTTTTAAGAGTTAGTGTCATTTCGACGTTACTTCCGATATATATATATATATATATATATATTTTTTTTTTTTTAAGAAGACTAAAGAATCACATAAATATATTCCTACAGCATGATCGACGGTGGACAACAGATAATTGACAGCTCGATTGGTGTACAACAACAGCATCTCATGGGACAGTTGATAGGAAGACGCGATAGAATGTACTCGATTTGCATCTAGAAAGCTTTTTGACTGAAGGTGAGGTTGTAGCTTCTACAAATATAGCGTTTTTTCTCGCTAGAAAACTCCGATGTTTATTCCCACGGAACAGACAACTGTTGAAGATCATACCTAATTGACATAATCTGATATTTTAATGTAACAAGTTGAGAAATCTTTGCTATTATATACTTTCTGGATTTATATAATACTCAGTTGCCATTTATTGTAATACTCTAAGTATTTTTCTTCTCATTCCTTCCCTGCTCTTTTACATTGGGTGTGTCGAGGATTTTTCTGCATTGAATCGCTACCGTATCGAGGATAAGGTGGTTAGCCCTATGCCTCCCAGTGTGTCCTATGCGTGTGTGTTCAATGGGCCAGTTTGCCTGTTCTGGGAGGACGAAAAACCCGAGATATCCGGGTGAAAACCCCCCTACCTCCGTATGAGACTGTCTAACTCACCTTTAGTCGAAAGATATATATATATATATATATATATATATATATATATATATATATATATTTTTTTTTTTTTTAAGAAGACTAAAGAATCGTATAAATATATTCCTACAGCATGATCGACTGTGGACAACAGATAATTGACAGCTCGATTGGTGCACAACAACAGCATCTCATGAGACAGTTGATAGGAAGACGCGATAGAATGCACTCGATTTGCATCTAGAAAGCTTTTTGACTGAAGGTGAGGTTGTAGCTTCTACAAATATAGCGTTTTTTTTCGCTAGAAAACTCCGATGTTTATTTCCACGGAACAGACAACTGTTGAAGATCATACCTCATTGACATAATCTGATATTTTAATGTAACAAGTTGAGAAATCTTTGCTATTATATACTTTCTGGATTTATATAATACTCAGTTGCTATTTATTGTAATACTCTGAGTAAGTATTTTTCTTCTCATTCCTTCCCTGCTCTTTTACCTTGGGGGTGTCGAGGATTTTTCTCCTTTTAATCGCTACCGTATCGAAGATAAGGTGGTTAGCCCTATGCCTCCCAGTGTGTCCTATGCTTGTGTGTTCAATGGGCCAGTTTGCCTGTTCTGGGAGGACGAAAAACCCGAGATATCCGGGTGAAAACCCCCCTACCTCCGTATGAGACTGTCTAACTCACCTTTAGTCGAAAGAGACCAGATAAAAATTCACGTCACAGACGGGAATCGAGCCCAGGTCTTCCGGACCAAAGGGTTTCGTCTATACCGATTGAGCTACGAAGGCTCGAGTAATTTATATTGTATTATATTATTATATTATACAGAGTGGTTCAAAATTCCATGTACAAACTTTGAGTGGAGGTAGAGTACATCAAAATCAACCATATTCACATAGGAAAGCATGACCGGAAACGCCCTCGAAAGGTACTAACAGGAACACAAAGATACAGAAATAACACAAGGCAGTAAGTAGTGTAAAATACTTTATTACGCGTAACTGAACAGTTCAATAGCAGTTGGATACATAATATGGCAAACGAGGTGCATGTCTGCCATCTCAGCGTTCGTAAAACGACGCATGTTCTTCGTACGACGTCGAAAGTTTGAATGAGGAAGCCCCAATTGCTCACCTAAAGCTCTGGCGAACAGCGCCACCTATCACTTGCGGGTGGCGTTTCCGGTCATGCTTTCCTATGTGAATATGATTGATTTTGATGTTCTCTACCACCCCTCAAAGTTTGTACGTGGAATTTTGAATCACCCTGTATACTAGCAAAGCTATTTAGCATTATTGTTAATATGCTCCAGTTCATATTTGAGACTCGTTTTACTCCGATCTGACGATACGTGATTATTAAGAAACTGTTATATTTGATTTTATCTGTAAAAAAAATCACCCCCTTTTAACCCTTAAGAACTGTCTATATAATAAAGAGGGCAATTCACTGAAAAGATATATAAGGTTCTTCACAGCATAAAAATATTACCCAGCGTGCCTTTTATTAGCCAGTTACAAATATAGCGTTATGAGCAGTACTCGCAATCCTCAGATAGATCACAATTTGTTATGGGTTCAAAGATGAATCCTTTATATACAGAGTGCTTAATCGAAAATACCACCATCAAGGTAGCTAGATTAAAACTGACCTTTTTGAGCATTGTGTTAAGAATAAAAATAAGCACAGTTCAATACGATACCACGCGAAAAGAATCTCGCAATTAATATATTACTGCCATTGTTGCAAGAGTTAGTTGGGCTGTCACTAGAGTAGTTGAATTATCTCGTGCGGAAAACTAAGGACATGAGACGCGTGTGGTGCATCTTTCAGTAATGTTTGCAATAGTTTTTCCGGTTTTTTTCATCTCTAATTCTTCGCGATGCATCCGTTGATGCCGACTAAACTCCAGGAGAGAGAAAGAGAGATACAAAAAAAAATGAAAAAGTAATATATCTGATATTGAATTCTTAAATATGTCAAATAGGGCAACTCGTAAAGGTCAATTAACGAACATTTTCTATTTCTAAACTTCCTCGTTCCATGCCGCTTCCGATTCTGCGAAGAATTTCTTGGACGAGCAAAAGTTAAGAATTCTTAAAGTGGATTTGGACGAGCCGAGAACTCGTTGAAAGGCAGTTAATCACCACTGGTAGTGTAATGAGCGAAAAATAGAAAGAAAAAGTAAGCAACGAACTCTCTCAATTAATCATACGCTTCTTTATATGAAGGAGAAGCTTTGCAAACAGAGAATTTGATTAAATACACCGCGTAGGACAAGCGGAGAGATAGAATGAAAAAAAAAAAGTGTTTGCGTGCAAGTACAACGTCTGTGTGCAAATAGAAATACGAACTGTATTTAAGAAATTAGCATTCGCATTACGCGTTCTCTTCTTTCATTTCTGTGCCAATTTCTCAGAGCAACTGAAGAAAACAAACCACCCCCACAACGGAACAATCCCGTACGAACTAATCAACGAAGTTAATTACAATGCGTTGGTAGTCGTTTTGGTGTTGAGGCTATAAAGAGGAGAGCTTGCCTCCCTTTGTGATGAAAGGGGCGAGGGGAATTGGCATTATAACCTCATTGGACCCCCCCTCTCTCTTTTTCTGTTTGTTTTGCGGCAAAGACCCTTTTCAGTTTCCCCTGATCTTTTCCCCTCAAGCAATGACATCGAAGTATTACTCGCATTGGAGATTAAAGACGCGTAGAAGGTCCATGAGAATGGGTTGTTAGTTCAGCGGATATTAATGGCTAGGAAACGTGAGATGGAAACAGTTCATGCAAATTTTCACTGTATGCATAGAAAGTAAGTGATTAAAACAAGCTTGGCGCGCTCTTCTTCACCCCAGAGAATTGCCACATTATCGCTAAACCGACGCAAAAAAAACGACAGAAAGAGACGAGACAGACACTTAGATAAACACATATATTTTAAAAGACTTCGTTAAAACTCGTCTCTTTTGTTTTATACTTGGAAAAGGTTAAAAACCCACTACAAAATCACTTTAAGATCTTAAAATAGAGGATATTATGGATCCAACTATATTTTATAGCTAAATGTAGAAAAAACGTAAGAAAAGCTTCAAAAATTTATCGAAAAGCTGATGGCACAAACTGTGTCCAGGAACCCGTATGTTTGCTATGGTAAAAAGTGATCATTTGCTCTTGAAGTTTCTGCCTGGAATCTGATGACAAGTTCAAAACAGCTGTCAGACCAGAAAAAACTTAATTAAGCGCTAATAAAAGACAAACATTCGGACTCCTGAACAGAGTCTTTTAAGTCATACATACCAATGCAACTCCAATGTCGAACGTTATATTCCTATAAGCCCTCTGGTAAATTTTTAAAGCTTTCTTTTAATTTTTTTTATATTTGGTTATAAAATATAGTTAGATCTATAATATTTTCTGCTTTGGTATCTTATTTATATCAAATCGAAGCCTTTCGGCTCTATATTTTAGTAATGCATTTATCAGGACTTTCAAAGTTCATTTAGCCAATCTTCGATAGAAATACCATTTTTTTATTTGCTCTTTAATCTTTACGCATAAGCAACAGACATAACATTGTCAAGTTAGTTTTAGTTGATTCAATCATAATTTGAATCAAGTCAAACGAAATTGCTTGTATTTTTTTATTTATTCGTGTGTGGTTCCCCCCCCCCCTTTCCTCACCCGTCCCTTAGGACTGATTGAGCCCTTCTAATGAAGGATTAAATATGCATTTTATGACTGTAGATCATTGTGTGTTCACAGGCCGGCTTGCATGTTCTGAGGGACAAAAAACCCGAATTTTCAGATGAAAAAACTCTCTACTTCCTTTGTGTGTGTGTGTGTGTGTGTGTGTGTGTGTGTGTGTGTGTGTGTGTGTGTGTGTGTGTGTGTGTGTGTGTGTGTGTGTGTGTGTGTGTGTGTGTGTGTGTGTGTGATGTTTTGAGAGCGATTCATTACCCTCTAAAAGGTTTTTTAATTATCTAAGAAGCTGTAGAATAAACTATATTTCTACTACTCATTAGCATTAGTTAGCTTATTCGGATATACACCAGAATTAAAAAAAAAGATTACATCAAAAAACACTCTTCTAAGCCAGAACATAAATTAAAAAAGTATTAGGATGCTGACACACCAATTACTTTTTTTCATACGAACAAATCTAAATGTTTCAACTTACTGCTCAATTAAGCAAATGGAAAAGAAGTTTTAAAAACGAATCAAGCATTTATTTTCATCAGGCAAACATTAATAAAAACGTTCATTGCCAAGTATATAATTAGAAGAAACAGTCGTATGAAAAAAAAAGAGGGAATGTATTCAATTAATATAGATTAAATTAATTATCTCCAAGAATTGTTGAAAAACATTCTGGCGTGTATTTTAAAATTGCTACATTGCTGAACTAAATGTGGTGTGTGGTTATAAATGCAAAGAGTAAAAAAAAAACTCATCGAAGTTCCCTATATTTTTTATTCATGACATTAGCTTCGTTATTTTGATTCTATTTTCAGTGTTGTTAATTTCTACTGAATATACTGATTCTTCTACGACTTTAAATATCTTCATTCTTCCATTTACTCTCTGAGAACTAGAGTAATTAACACTCTCCGCGAGATGGCAGCACAGAATAATTTCTAATAAAGGTCAGATTTATGTGTTATGTTGATAATTTGTATCGAAATGAACAGTAGGGATGTATTTTTATCTTTCTTTTATATTTTATATTTGTAGTTTTGATTAGTTTGTTTTCTTGATTCCTTAGACTATAAAGACTTCTGCTCTTAATTTCGCTCTGTTTTAACAGAAAAATGTTTTATTCATTACAGTAAAGAGAATGCATTTTTACTAAGTATAATTGATAATTAGATGTATACTTTTATTTGTGTGCTTTTGTGTTGGCAATTTCAGTCTTCTAAGCCATTAAACTTTTCTATCTTTCAAAGTAAGTGGACGTGAATTTTAAAATGCTAACGTTCTAGTTTTTATTATTATTATTATTATTCCAAATACGACGTGCACACTTGGAGCTTAGAAGCAACCAAATTCCCAGCGTATAAGCATAAACTTAGTCATATATCAGTTGGTGATCACACATAGAAACGCTAAGAATGTCTTTGTGTAGAAAGAAACTTGCTGAAGTTATTCTAGGTAGAATTATTATTATTTTTACTATGAATAAAACATTATTTTCACTGTTGTTTAAGTTTACAAGAAAAATGGAGAGTAGAATACGAGACAACAAATAAAGAAAAAGACACACACACACACACAAGGAGATATTTTCTGCAAAGTAGGCCTATACCTTAAACTTCATCGGGGCTATGTCTGGCACGTTTATGATCACTGCTCGTGCCAAGAGTACATAAACATCAAAAGTATTTCAACCTGGAGTAATTGCTGGATGAAAGAAAATAATGCCAGAGTCACGTCTTACTCAATGCATGCGTAACTTAAACGAATATGTTTTTTTTAGTGAAGAGGCTCTACCTGAGTCATAACATAACGTTAGCTTTATTGTTACTTTATAGATCCTTTGCTTTCACAGCAGCACAGTCGAGCCGACAGTTCAATTTACAATATCTATACAACTGTAACAAGCTTGCTTTGTTGTTTGTAAGGGGAAATGGTATGGCACAAGAGAGTTTCTCTCTTTCGTTGCCTTCATTTCACTCCTAACTTTACCAGAGTTGGAACCCGGAAATAAAATATTGTTTCCACTTAAATTTTAGGTGGTGAATACAATGTAATAAAAAGGTTTATGTAGGAGACCGTTTCTATAACAACCGAA
This sequence comes from Typopeltis vanoorti, assembly GCF_054136105.1. Lineage (NCBI taxonomy): Eukaryota > Metazoa > Arthropoda > Arachnida > Uropygi > Thelyphonidae > Typopeltis > Typopeltis vanoorti. The sequence goes on from NC_143572.1 coordinate 69,708,904, forward strand.
GTAAACGACGTCACTGGATGAAAAAGGGAGTCAAAAAGAGAAAAGTTCGGTCGTTTAGGGGGAAGTTGGTGAATCTCAAAAAATTATGCAAAAGTTCAAAGTTTATTTGTAATTAGAGATTACTATTACGCTTTTTTCCGAGGTAATTCTGTCCAATTTCTATTTCACTGTTTGGCGGGATGAAAAACCAAACTTTTCATGAAAACACTGCCACCTCCGTACGAGACCGGTTAACTCACTTAATTCAAGCCCAGGCCTTCGGATATGTGGGAACTTATATAAAATCTGACCTTCCACCTCGAATACTCGTTGTATCGGAGAATCGATTCCATTATTTGTCTGATGTACACACACACAACCCTTAGAGTTGCCTGTCCATCTAAGTATTAGAATTATTCAGTGCTCACATAAACCTTTCGCGGGTGGAATTCACATAAAATAAACGACTACACTGGTGGCAAGAACAATCGCCAGTGGTCCGTGACCGGAAACCACAAATCTGATTATTCCCTTTTACGATTGGATAGGTGAGTGTGGGTGTGGCGGATGCCTGGGAAACACACACACCTCATGCATGGATGTATCATCCCAGTGTGAAGGCTAATGGAAGAGGTGTAATGGTCTGCAGTTTTTTTCTTTTTCTTTCTATTTTTCTTTGCTATGAATTAGCAAAGAAAAATAGAAACGAAAAAAAAATATAATAAAATAGAAACGAAAAAAATATATAATAAAATAGTTCTGTTTTTTGATTGATTAAGGCAGCTTTGATGTTTTCATAGGATTAATGGATTATTTTTCATGCACAAAGCGACAAGTATGTTATGTTTATAAATAGATGATGCTCTGGAATAGAAACCCATGCTTTAGCACAGTACGCGCGCCGAAGCTCTAGGCTATACATTACGTAAGTAGGAAGACACACTTGATTGCCCAGTAAGGTAATGAAACGCTAAATTTTATTAAGTTAGAAATTTATTAAGTGCCAAGAAAATCAATAAAATTCCACTGCTCTTCGATAGAAAACTAATCAAAATTTGATGGAACTGCAAAGAAATCTTACCACCTGGATTTTCAGTGAGGGAAAAATGGTATTTAGTGTTTGAATGTTGCGTGTAATATAATTAAATATACAGCGCTGACAACAGATTGTGATTTTAAAAGTAAAGAGTTGACACTTGGAATCGAATAGGATTATGTCCGTGAACGCGTCAAATGACAATGGATACGTAATCCCTCTCTGTTTGGACTTATGAAGTGGGTGGGTGGGTGTTTCACATATTAGTCACGTGCGTCCTATTGAATTCCTGCTGAAGAGTTATAATCCTATTCAGGAGGACGCGAAGAAACACTTTTTACAAATACTGTTCAGCTGAAGATTAATTGATCAGTCTCAGACGGAATCGTGAGTTTTATCCTTCCATGACTTGAGAGGAGAAATTTTTATATCCAATAAAACCACCAAACCAGCCAGAGAACACACTGATTTAAACGGCATATTCGTTTCATAGTCTTAGTAGCTGGATGTGAAAGGTACCACATTTCATCTCGGTAACTCTTAGATGGCGCAAAATCCCCTCATGAAATAAATTACCCACAATGACACGCGTATCGTTATCATTTCTATAGAAGATGGCTTTTTGGTTTTTTCCATAAACCAATATATTGCGCCTGGAATTCTCACACACAGTTTCAAGCTGCCGAGTACGTAGAAATAAATTGAAAGTTGAAAGATACATCCTAAACATTGACACCTCCTTTATACATCTTCTATCCTTTTCGGCATTTATCATGTTTTTAGATTTTTTTTGGGGGGGGGGGGGTTTGAGCAAAGATATAACACTCAGAAATATCTAGTCTTTGACCACACCCACCTTCCTATGTATCTGAATATCAATCTTCTCCCGCTAATCCTTTTCTATGTCATTTAATCCGCGTTACTGCTTTTTCAAACTTTACGTAAAAGGTGGTTTACGTCAACACAATATATTCACCTTCTGTTCATAAGTGCATCACTAAATCCTGCCCTTCAGATTGTTCAGAGAGTAACAAAGGGGAATATCTACAGTGTCCTTTCATAATTTGACACTTGAGTATATATGGCCCCCGTACGATAGCATCCCGCAGAGAAAACAAATACCCAATTACGTCCATAAAATGTATTCGCAGAATTTATCGCCTCTCTTCTTTCGTTCCATTGGCTTTTGGTTCAAAGACCAGCAGTAATTCATGGCAGACAGATTTCTAGTTAAAGCCATTCTCGGTGAGTGAGATAAGGTTTTTGCTTTAAAGTTAAGAAACATATGGCTGCAACAGATAGAAAGACACACACACACACACACACACACACACACACACACTGAGACAAAGAGGGAGGGAGAGACAGAATAAGAAAAAGGAATAAATATTTCCTATCAATGCATTTAATTGATCTGTGAAAATTAGTTGCCCTACACAATTTCAATTTATTAAGGAATGCAATTTTGTCAGTTTGATATTTATCATAAAATACGTTTGGTTTTTTAAATAAAAATATTGATTCTAACACGAAACAGAAGATGGGGATACTTTTACTATAATTTTAATAAAATAGGGTGTCATTGTAGCCCTGAGGAAATGGTGTTTGCGTCCATAGCGACCATAAGGAGAAATACCATTAACTAGTCACCGTCTAGAGGATATTTTTCAACTAGTTCTAGAGTTAATCGAACTTTTTCATAGGCAATTAAGTTTTTATTCCCAGAAATTCGAGTTTTAAACCCTGTTAATCAAGAAAATGACCGTAGAAATCACACTACTCCAGACAATGATATACAGTGTTAGGGACCACTAGGTGGCAGCAGTTATGTGCCGTACTCTTCCCTCATAAACGAGCTAACAAGGCAACGACACCGCTAGAGTAGCCTGGGTGTTGGAAGAACCGGGTTCAAATCTCGGCTAGGATATGTAGAACCTATTATAGTGGCCAGGACACAGGTTACAGCAATACATAGGATTAGTAGAACAATCACAAACATCCATGTCCCTGGCAGGATTCGAACCCGCAGCCTCTTGGCTGGGGGTTCGAATCCTGCAGACTAATTCAACTGGAAAATAAAAACTATACAAATTTCGGAAAAAATATCAATCTCTTAGGCCAGAAAATTTATACAAGAACCCATATACAAATGCAGAGTTTAGGGATTATATTTTATTAATCAATTATGTTATTGAAATAAATCCGTATTTTATTCTCCAAAGGGTAAGCAAGACCATTAGTTAATTTTTTTCATAGACATGTCTAGGAAAATCACTAATAGCCTTAAACTATTAGTGAAGGTAGAGATGGCCACCATCAATGTTTAAATAAAATAAATAAATAAATAAATAAATAAAAACCAGCTATGGCTTATTTAATCGTAACTCTGTCAACAATTTTGGCCGACTCTATGCCTGATCAGTTACATTATAAACCTGGAACTGCAAAGCCGTTTTCAGAATAATATTTTAAGGAACAGTTTTTAAATGTTGAGCCATTTTATTAGACTAACTCATACGATACATTTCGTTCCACTTAATAGAGGACATTGTGCGCTTCGTATTTTTTACATTTTCGCTTCGTGTCATCATGTTGAAAGCACTTTTCAAAAGTTCTTAAACATTATTCAAAGCGCACCAAATGAGCAACAGAAAAATGAGGTTCGCATCTGTTTCTCTGCAGTTGTATATCGCGATGCTACAAGTAAACAAAATAACAGATTCCGTAATTTATTAACTGTTGTCGCTTAGCTGCAGATGCGAGTTATGAAAAATATATTCCAAACGCAAGCAAATACCACGAGATAATTAATACAGGGAAAGTAGACGAGGGTTAATTTTTTTAAAAAGGAAGTGAGTGCAAGTAATGTATTATCCATTTATCCCAGGAATTCTCATCTTGTGAAAATGGACGCATATCTTTTCAGAGAAGATATTTTATTCGTCAGCGATGTGCTTGTTCAAGTCCTCGGTTTTTTACTTAACGGTTTTAACAAGTGCGATGTTTATGATTTGAGTTTGAGGAGTCATAAAAGTAAACATAAAAGCGCCTACAAGGCAAGGACGTCGCAATACTGAGCTAGCGATTCTCAAAGGACAAAGATTTTTTCCTACTGGAAACTCGTTTTTCATTCCATCAAACAGACAAATGACCAGAAGAACACACGCAATATACAAACATTGATAATTACAGGGATAAGAATTAGCTCCTCTGTTCCATCTGATCCTCTTTCGAAAGTCTGCGTGGTAGGATGTGTTTGTCTGCTCATAAACGTAAAACAGAAGAAAAAAATACCAAAAACCTGGAAATATTAATTTCAAGTATCAAATTTGAAAATAATTATTTTCGTGTTTTGGGATTTTTTATCAAAATATCAAAATTGAAAATAATTATTTTCATGTTTTGGGATTTTTTATCAAAATATCAAAAACCTGGAAATATTAATTTCAAGTATCAAATTTGAAAATAATTATTTTCGTGTTTTGGGATTTTTTATCAAAATATCAAAAACCTGGAAATATTAATTTCAAGTATCAAATTTGAAAATAATTATTTTCGTGTTTTGGGATTTTTTTTATCAAAATATCAAAAACCTGGAAATATTAATTTCAAGTATCAAATTTAAAAATAATTATTTTCGTGTTTTGGGATTTTTTATCAAAATATCAAAAACCTGGAAATATTAATTTCAAGTATCAAATTTGAAAATAATTATTTTCGTGTTTTGGGATTTCTTTTATCAAAATATCAAAAACCTGGAAATATTAATTTCAAGTATCAAATTTGAAAATAATGATTTTCGTGTTTTGGGATTTTTTATCAAAATATCAAAATTGAAAATAATTATTTTCATGTTTTGGGATTTTTTATCAAAATATCAAAAACCTGGAAATATTAATTTCAAGTATCAAATTTGAAAATAATTATTTTCGTGTTTTGGGATTTTTTTATCAAAATATCAAAAACCTGGAAATATTAATTTCAAGTATCAAATTTGAAAATAATTATTTTCGTGTTTTGGGATTTTCTTTATCAAAATATCAAAAACCTGGAAATATTAATTTCAAGTATCAAATTTGAAAATAATTATTTTCGTGTTTTGGGATGCTTTATCAACTATTAAAAGCAAAATTTCTGGAATAATAAATTTTTACGATTAATTCAAAAATAATATGCGCTGTTAATCTCATGAACGAATTTAACAATCCCCTTTATACAGTTATGTAATCTAATATAACTTCTTAATCCAATTATCTAAACCAACAAGATAACCAATTTAATCCAATTAATTAATCAAACAGCTTAAGCAAAAGCGTCTATTGTTAAAAAAGTGATTATTCATGTACTTGTTCTGAATGAAGAAGAAAAGACAAAACAACTAAAACACCATTTTTATTATCGATCGTTACTCAGAAGAATGAAAAAAAAATTGTACACGACGAAGGTTTAGTATTTCATATTTAATGAATCAGAAAGTCTGATAAAAAATTTTAATTGCAAAGAATTTTTCATTATTATAAAAATTATTATTCGCTTTTTTTTTTTTTTTTGCTTTTAAAATGAACAATGTGATACATGAAATATACAGGAATTAGAAGAGAAATGTGAGTTTTTAAAACCATTAAGTGTTCTGAGATTCAGTTTATGGAACGTGACGTATTTATTGCGTCATGAGCTGAAATATTAATAAATTTCAGGAGAAGAATATATCTCATTTGAAGATATACAGATGTCACCGTAATGACTATAATACGTAAAGTATATTTATTATTAAAGCATATTAAAACTATAATAACTTGTTGTTTAATTAAATAAAGGAAACATTCACTTAAATAATAATGAATTAATGTGTGATGAATTAAAAATGATCATTTAATCCAGACACCAATTAGTTTTGAATATCAGTTACTTATAAATAAAGATTATCTCTTTTTGGAAAATACAATATATAAAGATCTGAACAAAATTGGTTATGTAATTTTGTTATGTTATATATTTTGCTTTCAAAAAGACAGCGAAGGAAGCATAAATTTAACGCGAATTAGAGTCCGAAAGGCTGTTGTGGAAACACCAAACCAATCGTCTATTTCGTTCTTGACGATTCTTGACGATGTAATCCTTGCATATTTGTTATATTTTTTTGTATATTTCATCTTTTCTGTATTTCAAATCATGACGCAAACATGAATATTAATTGATAACAACAATACGAAATTTTCTTGTCAAGGAAGATAAGTTATATTAGGAAATTTTAAGGGTCTCTAAATGAGAAATTCAGCGTGCTTATTTATTCATGTATGAATTGAAAGGATATTTTTCAATAACTTTAAATTAACTGATGTAAAGTCTATAAAACAGTTCATGACTTCAAATTTTTCGGGTTAAAAGAATTGAATACGTCGAATTTGTCTGACCGCCCCCCCCTCTTTGGATTGTTCCATCATGCACATCCAGTTAAGAGGACATCGCAACATCCCTCCGTCAATTGGTTCAGATCTCTCTTAACATATTATTACACAATGTCACAGCTCATCTGTATTGGCAGTGCTAATATGGTTAATAACAATATAAATATAATAACGCTACTAATATAATATTTTTAATTATTTCAGGAGTTCCTTATTGTCATTTTCATTACCTTTGCCATGGGTTCACATAACGTTTTCCACTTAGTATTACATGAAAATCTTGTACCCACTTCACGTTTGCAATAGATGTGGTCCCACCAATATAATTCACTGCATTCTATACGTTCCGGGATTTATTCTATCATCTCTCACTCATCACATATAGTACTAGCCAATTCAGATCTCGTTTGTATTGACTAACTCTTCGATCTCACATCATCTCCTTTTAATCCTAATACATACATTGTCTACCAGCTCAGTCGACTGAGTGGAGAACATCTCTACTCTCTACCAGCCATCTATGGATTCGAAACCCACTCTGGTAGATGTTTACGAATGTCTTTAGGTGGGTTAAAAGTGTTCAATTCCCTACTTGAGACCACCTAGTGTCCTATCTGGATTGGAACAACAACTTGTTTGGGCTATCGAATAGGGTTGGTCTAACCCTTTGTTAATCTATAGGTTTACAGCTATTTCCTCGAGAGGAATATTTATTAAAATATAAATAGGATAACTCGGGTGCAAACATGTTTTCCCTTCCTGCCTACAGAAATTGTTGGTATTTAAGATTCAGCTAGTCTCCGTCAACGACTGTATCCATGATTGTTCGTATTTGTAATGTCGGAGGCCAGTAGAATTATTCCGATATTTTAATTTTTTTTTGTATCAAATCAAGTATATCAATTGGAACAAAAACTGCAAGAACAAAAAACAATGTTTATTTTGTTAGCCAAGAGAAAGGAAAGCGTTTTTTTAATTCGTAACAAACAACTTTTTTTATTATTTAAGCAATACTGATATCATAGCACAAAGCAAATATCTGACGGCCTCTCGTTTAACAAACATTCTTACATAGAAAACTGTGTTTACTCAAGAAGCAAGACGAGTAGAAACACGAATTGAAATTGATAGGAAAAAAAAAACTTCGAAATTCTCAACCCATTCCATTATATTTTTATGAGGCGCAGTTAAAAGAATCACCAATGTTTTCGGTCGATCGGAATTCCAAGACGAACTAAACATAAAAAATTAAACGATGGAAAAACTGAGAAGAAATCTATTCTTATATTCTTTAAAGACAAAGTTTTGTGTAGCGTTATTTGTGCTTTGATCATTTATTGAGTGGGGTGTTTATTTAGCATTTTTCTTTGTTTTGTTTTCATTTCCAGTCAATTTTCATACAAAGAAAACATTCGACTTGGTTGACCAATTTCTTTGACTCTAGAGGGGCATGCGATAATTGACACGAAAAGTAGTTAATATTTCAAAAAAAAAAAAAAAAAATTCCAAATAAAAAGTCAGATATCAGTACCTATGCTACATGGTGCATCTCGATTATGTAAAATACCTGTAAAATAAAAGAAAACATTTTTCTGCATTTTTGCCTTTCGAACAATGATATCCGAAAGCCAGGAACTTAAACATATTAAAATCTTTTATAAAACAAAGATATTCCTTAAATAATGAACGTATCATTTAGATGGAGGGATAGAGTTCGCTGGATAGGGGTTTATGGCGAGTCAGTGTAGTCGGAACGCCCCACCTTTGTCTCTTTAAGCCTGTGTGTTCACGAGGGCAATTTACCTCTTTTCAGAGACAAAAAATAAGTTTCCAGGAGAAAACCCCTGTCTTCTTAAGGAGACCAGATAACATGCCATTTGAAAGACTTGATAAAGATTCCTGATGTCATAGACCGAGATTCCAACAAGTCTTTCTAACCTAAAAACTTGTTTATACGAACTGAGCTATGAAAGCTACGTTATGCCTATATAGTTCTAATAACCCTTAGTTTATCCAGCAATACATATTATTCTTATTAAGAGAGACCTCCAGAGACTCATCGAGCGAGGAAGCCGTACTTTCCGCACCAGCTGTCATACCTGTTATTCATTTCATCCACACTACTTGCACACACAACATCCAATGGCAATGTATTCCAATCACGCACCACTCTATGACAGAAAAATCTAGCCCTCAACCTATTCTTGACAGCATTTATCTCAACTTCCATTCTGAAACATAAATCCCCATATCTTATCATCATCTTCTTTAGCCTCTTTCCATCCACTGCTGAATATAGGCCTTTCCTTAACTTTCCAATCCTTTCTCTCTTTGGCCGATGTCCACTATGTCATTTTAAGCCTTTGTAGGTCATCCCTCCCCCACAGCGTACTTAATTTTGTCAATCTTTCGTCTGTTAATGCTAATATGGCTAGCCTATCTTCGTTTACATGCTTTACAATACTTCAATAATATCTTCTTCTCTCACACACTTTTATAGATAAACACTGGAATGATGCACATATATTATTATTATTAAATTATTATTATTAAACATCCTTTTTTTTTTCAAACAAAATTCAAAAAAGCGAAAGCTTATCAGAATCTCATCTTAAACTCAAGCAGGCTTAACTGAATGAGAGACGTCATATATCCATGTGCAAATAATAAATTGGTGCATTAGTTAATTATTTTAATCACAAAAAATTTAACATTTTGTTAAACTTTTTATATACAATAGAATAATAAATTATACTTAACAATAAATTATATTTATATTTTCATCCTTCTCTTAGTTAATATGAGTAAATACCAGTGAGAATATGGCAGATCTTCACAATGGGCTACTTTTAGATTCGCTGAACAATTCCCATAATGCACAGTAATATTTATGTCCGATAGAGCGCGCTATGCATTATGCGATTTTAGAGCAACTGTCTATGTATAAATACATTCGTCATGAGGATAGTTACTAGCAAACTTCAATAAGACCGAAATCAAGAATTAATTTCCTTGTCAAATAGCTGAAAAAACTTATTACGGCTAATTTTATTTGCAGTCGGTTATCAGTTAGCAATCTGATAGTAAGTAGCTTGCAAGTTAGGAAGTTTTAGTAGGGAAGGGAAGTTCGAGTAAACTGTATAACAGTTTCAAATAGAGAATGAATATTTAATTAATCATTATTAGGGCAGTAATAATTATTGGTGATCTGGCTATGATTAATATAGCGCATGTAATAAATTACTCCGCTATCCACCCTAACGCTATATTTAATCTGTGCTAATGGGATTATTACAGTTTAACGTCTATTTTGTAATTAGCCATCAACTTAAGAGCTCATAAGAATAATTACGTCCAGCCACTGCCTCCCCGATATGCAATTACCTGAAAAAATAATTTAAACTGTTGAAACCATTTAGGGCTAAAACATGCTCTCTCTCTCTCTCTCTCTCTAGAAGACCAAGTCAAAGATGCATTCGATGTGTTCTAAGCACTAAATCTTTCTAGGATTAAAAAGAAAAAGATTACACACACGCACGCACGCACGCGTGTTTTGTAATCTATAGCATATTAACATGAACAATATATAAGAAAAAAGAGTCGAAAAAAAATCGTTAACATTCTATTTGAATATCTATGGAGAGAATGGTACAGGAAATATGCGATCATAAAGTTTCCAGACTGATCTTATAGGAGAGAGCATTGCAATCAGCACAAACCCTCTCCGATAGTTGGAATTAATCTGCTGTTTATTTGTCATTTATTTCAAAAACTTAATACTTCAAACTAGAAGAAAACTGCACATTCCTCCAATAAGTTAAAATCTGCTTTTGGTAAGGATCCTCCACCATAACAATGCTCCTGCTCATTCAACTTGGTTTGTGTACGACTATGTTTTTCCCCATATCTGACACCAGAGATCTTTTTCAAATATTTAAGCTAATATTGAAGAAAGGAAGACTTCAAAATTTTTAATCATCACGATTAAAAACGAAATTCTAAGTGTTACTTTCTGACTTCAAAACACAAGACTTTTAGAAATCCTCTCACCGATGGCATTCAGAAATTAAATATTTGATCATACCTTGTAAATACAGAGGCGTAACGTTCCAGAGAAACAGTAGAGAAAGAATGAGGGAAGAGAAAAAAAATATTCCGTATGGAGTTGAACTGCAAAGGGATGTTGTAACACTGCACGTGTTTTAACTGATTTAGATGAACAAACATGACGGGCTGCGCCAACGAAACGATACGTGAAATGGCTTTTGTCCTAGATGATCTTCAAGATATGGATGATGCCGTTTTCTTTCGCAATTCTGATAACACGTTGAAGGCGCTTCGTTAAAAATCGTGTGTTGATTCTCGATAAATAAATGAAATTAACCTTGCCAAGCATAATATTCTTGTTTAATCCTTTATTGAACTGTCCTTTATCCTTCGATAAAGGATTAAACAAGAATATCACCCAAGATAGAAAAGAAAAGGTCCCTCCAGTTATCCTTCGAGATAAAGAAAAATGGACCACAGTCTCAAGATCCCTAGGGGAACAAAATATCAATTTCTCCTGGGCAAGAAATACTGACGAGGGTATAAAAATTCATCCTACCACTGTTAAAGATTACCGCATGATGACGAAAATGCTGGACAACTCCAAATTGCCCTTCCACACCTTCGCGCTAGCTAGCGAGAGAAATCTAAAAGTGGTTCTAAGAGGGGTTGCGGAGGGCATCTCAGCTGATGAGATCACAGCTGATCTCGTCAGTCAAGGATTGACCCCAATCAAAGTCAGCAGGATGCTGAGGCCAGATAAAAGGCCAATGCCGCTGGTGTTTGGTCGAAATTAGTAACACACAAAAAGAATTTATGAAATAACTGACATTTGTAAACGCAAAATTACAACCAAACCTCTAAGGAAGAAAGCATCGAAAGGGCAGTGTCACAGATGCCAAAGGTTTGGGCACGCTCAAAAGCTGTGCAGAGCTGCCTATAGATGCCTGAAATGTGGTGAGAGTCACCAAACCAACTCCTGCACCAAGCCCAGATCCACACCTGCCTGCTGTGCCAACTGTAGAGAACCACATCCAGCTAATTACAAGGCATATCTTTTCCATCCAAAAAACCGTGGCTCAACAAGAACGAACCACGCTCCTCCAAGCAATGACACCATAAACAACCAAGCAAGTCACCCACCAGATCATAATACCTTACATTCAGCAGCACACGAAGGCACTCGACCTTCATTCATGTCCAAACAAGCATCAGTTGTAACCTCTTCACTTGCAACAATGCTGCATGAATTCAGCAAAGCAAGTAACTCACCATCTTACAGAAAGAGATTTTATCTAGAGACTCAATCCATATTAACAGCTTTCTAAAATGTTTAAAAAATTCAAACTGAATTCCCTCATGATAAGAGCATGGAATGCCAACGGCTGAACAAATAAAATTCTTGAGCTGCAAGAATTCGCAAAAAGATACAATCCAGACATAATCTTGATCAGTGAATCCCACCTCAGGCCATCAAACAACCCAAGACTAAGAGGTTATATTCTACATAGGACAGACAGACTTAACTCTAGTGGTGGAAGCACAGCTATTTTTATTAAAAATTGTTTGAGCCACAATGCATTGCCCAACCCTCAAACTGTAAACCTTGAAGTGACAGGTGTAGAGGTGCACACAAATAACACAAGCAAACTCAAAATCTACGCAGCATACAATCCTCCCGGCATTCCTCTATTGAAAGCAGACTTAGACTCCGTCCTCGGATTCCATAATTATAGCAGGAGACCTCAACTCCAAACATACAGCTTGGTTCAGTTCATCAATCAACTCCAAAGACCGTACCTTATTCAATTGTGATTGGGCTCAGTGGTCACTAACTCATCAATAGTAGCTGGACCCACTGAGCCCACTCACTACAGCCCATCAGGAAGTTATGACGTACTAGACATAGTTATTCTCAGGAACATCAGATATCAATACCAGCTGGAGGCATTAGAAGAGCTTATCTCAGATCATAATCCCATCCTGCTCAAGCTAGGACTTCAGGATCAGCTCTCTCCACATCATTCTTTCTTAGCATGGGACAAGCTCTTTAAGGTTCTCCCAGTCCACATCGTCCCACCTCCTGTCATTGGCAAAAAAGAAGATATAGACCTAGATGTAAGCAATTAACTAGGCAAATCAGCACAGCAATAGCATCAGTCACTCAAAGCACTGTTTTCCATGCATCCAACTGGATCCCAGAAGTGATAATGGACATGATTAGGGCCAAAAACAAAGCCAGAAAGCGATATCACAACATTAGAGCTCTGCAGAACAAAACAACCTGAACAGGCAGGTTCGAGAAGCCCTCCAGATACACAGGAATTCCAAATGGGAATCCAAACTCACGGAAATCAACCCAGAAGATAACTCCACGTGGAAATTTGTAAACTCTATTCGTACCAAAAGACAATCCCTTCCCCCTATGAAGACCAAACTTGGAATTGCACATTCCGATGAAGAAAAAGTAGAAGCTCTAATTGACAATCTGGAAAATCAATGCAGCCCATCTTATGAAAACTTAAATATTAATCTCATTTACAAAGTTCATCGTAAAGTTAGAAAAGCATTAACACAGCCTCAGGATGATTCAGAAATAATCACCCCCACATCTCCAATAGAAATACTCAATATTATATCTCATCTGAAGAACAAAAAGGCTCTCGGCCCCGACGGCATTACCAATAGAATAATAAAGCTACTCCTAAGGAAAGCTATAACTCATCTATTTAATATTACCAATTCCGTTTTAAGATTCCAGTACTCTCCCACAGATTGGAAAATCGCTGACATTATACCTCTGAAAAAGCCTGGTAATAACTAACAACTTCTCCAAAGCTACAGGCCCATCAGTCTTCTTTCCTGCCTCGACAAAGTAACAGAAAAGATCATCCTATCAAGACTACAATCAGCAGTGGACAAACAGAAAATAATTCCAAATGAGCAATTTGGGTATCGCAAAGCTTACAACACAGTGTACAAAAAATTCATCGACTAACAGAACATATGACCCATGGTTTTAACTGGCACCTTCACGCTGCTGGTGTATTTTTGAATGTTGCCAAGGCCTTTGATAAGGTCTGGCATCAAGGCCTTATTCAAACTAATTGAAAACAATATCCCAATCAAACTAGTGAAACTTATATCCTCATACATTAATGAAACTCAACGGAATTGTGTCATCAAGGCGCAAAATCCTGGCTGGAATACCTCTGGGTTCTCTCCTGGCCTCAATACTTTTCACAACTTACGTATCAGACATCCTTCTTAACTCAAGAACAACCATTATGGTCCTTTATACCAACGACACCGCTATTCTAGCAAGGTCGCTCAGCCCTCGCCTAGCAATCACTAGACTCCAAGGAAGTATCATTGCACTAGAAAATTGGTTCACCAACTGGAGGATTCAGGTGAACCCCCTCAAAAGTTCTCTTCTATTCTCCAGAAGGAAGGTCTGCATTAAAGATGACATCTTGCTCTCTGGTCAAAAGATTCCGTGGCAATCTGAGAATACCTTGAGGTATTATTGGACAAGAAACTCCTTTTTAGCAAACACATCCATCTTATTGGCTCCAAGACTTCCAAAGTCATTACGCAGTTGCACCCAATGATTAACCGCAAGAGAAAATTAAACTTACAAAATAAACTACTACTTTACCGGATGGTCATACGTCCAGTTATAACCTACGCCTCACCAGCATGGTCACACCTCACGATCAAATATTTCTAAACTACAAAGAATCCAAAATAAATGCCTGAGGATGATCCTGGACGCCCCATGGTTCATCAGAAATTCGCAGATTCAGCGAGAAACCGCATTCCATACATTTCCTCCCTTCTCCGCTATCTGGCAGAAAAATTCTTCTTCAAGTTCACATTCAAACCCGCTCATCGTACAAGCGGTCAATTACAATGAAACAGATTACCACAAATATAAAAGACCCAAGGCTATTCTAATCCCAACTGATCATACCTAACACAACTGCCCTTAGAGGGCGAGCTTAATTGCTCACAAAACTCTCTTTCTCAAATAACTCTCATTACAGACAAAGGGGAATATGAAACGCACTTGTGCTTCACCCATCCTGACAGTAGCGTTAATGGTAAAATTTTAATCAATGTGGTGATGACTTATTTGCTACTGAGTGGAAATTCTGTTAAATGTTCATCCCCGCAATCACTCAGGTCAAAAATGATATTCAGGACTAGGGTAACTCGTATGTAGATAGAAGCTAATGACATCACATCACTTGCCTTAGCATCCCATAATTCAAAGCACATATCCTTACAGGTATGTATAATGCTATGCATTATTTCAACCTTGGTATCACCTCTGGGTCTGGCTTCCACTAAAGAAACCTCAATAGAGGTCGAAACCGGTCTGACCCTTTCCATAATGCATAACATTATGGGATACTAAGGAAGAGGTCGAAACCGATCTTGGTAGTGACCCTTTCCATAATACATAACATTATGGGATACTATGGAAAGTGATCAGAACTCAGTCCACCTTTGCCACGAGTTGCCCCAGTCCTGAAAATACTTCAGGTGCAAACTTTGTTTGTTTATACTTGGATAAAGAATTAAACCAAGAATGTAATTTCTTGGTATCTTTAATTTACAAAAGGATGTGTGCTTTGCATTATGCAAAAACTTGCTAAGACTGATGAATCCTTATCTTTATCTATGATCTGTACACAATGACCTTTGAGAGGTTCAGAGCATCCAAATTCGTAGGATGATTAAGTCGTAAATGAGGCATCCACTCACTTATTCGCGGTAACACAATGAACTCCTCTTGGCATTTACAAACTAACTTTAAATAAGGATACAAATCTGACTCGAATTTAAATTAAACTTTATACAATTATGATTTCACTTTATTTACGTGTTCAGATGAAACTGTGGCAAAATATTGACTGATATTTCCAAAAAAGTGCAGATAAGTATAATCATTCAATTTTAATCGTCAGGGGAGGAGCAAGAGAGAATTACTTTGGATGCAGAGCATAAACTTCGCCATCCTATCAAGTTCGTAAAGAACTGTGCAGTCTTACACTCATAAATAACTCCTAACTCCCTTAAAATTTTATTCTCTCTTTCCTTGTTCGCATTCCCAAACAAGAAACACACAGATTTAATTATTGAAATTCAGGCTTAATTAGATAGTTAATTATTTTGTTTACTTAAACTTCTAATTTGGTTTCTTTTAAATTAAAGAGAATTGAAAATGTACTCCTACTTTGATATCCAAATGATCTTCTTAAGTTCTTTGTCTGCTCCTTCAAACTTATGTACTACGGTAACTAGAGAAGCAAAACAAAACCTACAATAAATTGGTTTTAAAATATTTAAGACTTCATTTGGGTTTTTAGCAATACGAGAGCGACTCCATAGTGAAATCAGAAGCAACTATGCCCTTTCGCTGGAAAGAATGCTAGCTTTCAAATTCAAAACAAAGGTCTTTTAATACGGAGATGGTGATAGCATCCTATCATTATTACATTTAGGTTTACAAAAGGACTCAATGGCAACACGTCACTGGACAATTGGGAATGAAAGGACAGGGAGCTCCGTATAGATTCATTTTGGATGTAGCTTCTTCAGATGATGAATCATTATAATTCAAATAATGCGAGTCGTTGTATTACACTGTTGGGTATACAAAATATGAAGTTTGTAATTCCATTAGGAATCTCAGGAATGTTTGAGTATCAAAGAAATGCACTCAGTAATACATCTGTATGTGGGGGAGGGAGAGAGAGATTGCCTTGAATGTTGATGGGTGGAAGAGGTTCAACATTCAAGACGTCACTTGCGGGGAGCAGATGAAGGTTATGTCTTGAATACTAATCGATGGATCCCACCAGCAAGTTAAGTTACAGAGTAGATGCAATTCTCGTTTCCCGATATTTATCCATGGATTCTATGGCTAACACACAAAAATTCGCAATGTTTTCATCGCAGGTACTTGTAGATATTCAGTGTAATCTAATTATAATATTTTATGCTTTCTATTATCCGTTGGACTTCAAATTTCTTGGAGTGCCGAGAACCTGTCCGAATTAAAGAAAAAAATTGAGGACCATAGTGTTTCATTTACTGAAGTGGATTTGCTTACTTCTTCTAAGCAAATGTACACCATCGTTGAAAGTATTGAGATCTTTTTGTTTAGGAGAATTAGATTCATCAAGGCTCGATAAGATGAAATCTGTTTAATTCAATAGACAGATAGCCAGGAGGTAATGACCTTTATGGTGCATCTTTCTCTGTTCTTCATGGTTGTTTATTGGACTAAAAAAAATGTAAATACGGACTTGTATATTAACCTTTCTGTTAAGGACAGATGAGAGATTAGATGGTAAATGTACATTTACCTAGAATAAAGACCCGTCCAAAACTAAGAGAGAATTGGAGTAGAAGTAATTAAATGAATTATAAATTAATTTATTATTATGTCGTGTTATTGGACAGAAGGAACCTTTTTATCTTTGGGAAAGCACTAATAATAATAAAAGGAGGTTCATCGAAATTTAGAACATTAAAGAATTTTATTTGGAACATAATAGTTCCAAAAATGCTTTCAAGTAGCCAATCAATCCTTTTAAGTGGGAGACGATTTTCACCGGTAGGTGTGAGACCACCGCCCAGCTTATTAGACGGCAGAAGGGGCTTGAAATAGTTCCATCTTTGGTCTCTCGAGTAGGGTTGCTTCTGACTGTGTAAAAATAAAAAAAAATTATAAAATTTCAGTGGGAAAATAAATGAGAGAGAACTAGAAAGAAATACATGAGAGAAAAATAACAAAACATTAGGGAAAATTGAAGGATGAGAAAAAAATATAGAAAGAGACAAAACACGAATGGGAACCGAAACAAATGGTTAAAATAGGAATGAAAAATGAAAGAGAGAAAAAATAAATTGCATTTCCTTCAAGAGATTTTAAGATTCGTCTGAAATCGTGATATCAAACCACAACAGAAGAGTGCCATCTGGTGACATTTAAAACAAATTCAAATTAAGCCTTTTTCGTTAACACACGATTCCATTGTCCATTACAAATGCAGTAAATCAACCCCGAAGCTCGTGTCTTTTTTTAACTATCGCTCTTTTGTCTTGTTTATCTGCGCGCGACTTTTATTTTTATTTTATTATAAACGAGTTGATGCGAAGACGGATTCTCGGTTTAAACATTTCCACTTCAAGAACTTTATGAGACGAAAACCTTTTTTTTTTATTTTATTTTCACGTGCATCCTGCACTTCCCTTTACTGGCATCCTCCATCGTTACGGGGCAGCATCCGTGAAAAATGATGCTGTGAATGAACGCTGAAGCAGTAGAGCTCCGTCTGTCATTGAAATGGCGTGTAAATGAAAATGGAGTGGGTCCTCTTCGAAAACAATAGTGTGCACTCATTTATTGTTAGTCTCGAGGTACGAGCCAGACAATGAAGAATATGTCCGGTTACCATAGCAACCCACAGTCCGAGTCAAGAGAGATGCATGATTTCCTGCCATAAATCTTGATTTTAGCATTCAATTCCCCAACTCTCCCCCCCCTTACATCCCCCCTCAGTCCAACACAGTTGAGATATGAAGAAAGCTGCTTTGAGGGTAAGGGGGCGGGGAACGACCAGGGTGTGAGTAAAGTCATTGTGGGGGGAGTTGGAAGAGTCAATAATATAAACTGTTTATCGGTAAAATAACGACACTCCAGTCTCGGAGTGAACAAAGCACTCTTTAGCAGCGAATTTCCTTTTTTTTTTTTCCCCTAATCTACTACGATCAGGGAACAGCTATTATCTCGGGATTATCAAGGCACCGTCTTCATTGTACGGAAAACAATCCCAATAAAGGCTTTTTCCGTCTGTTCTCTTTTTAAGTATTATTTCTTCTAGTTTGAAAATTTCCCGTTCATCTTTCTTCGGCAACACTGACATTTGCGGATCTCTAGGGTTTTCGGTTGTGTATGTAGCACTGGAGCGTGGTTTGTTAACATTCTTCGTTATGACTTAGACATTTAGCGGTGATCCATCAAGTATACGATATGGAATATTGGACAACGTATGAAAGATTGGAACATCTGGGTATTCCCCAAAGGGTACTTCACATCAATTTAGATGTTCACCATAGATATTACATTGTCAGCGCTAAGTCAACCCATAATTTGATAAAATAGACAACGTTTCGTGGCAGGTGTGCGCCTATTCGTCATAGAAATAGTCAATACGAAGAAGTCACAAAAGAAACGTTCGACGAAATCAGAGAATTAGCTTTTGAAGGCGTCTTCTAAGCGTGCTGTTAAATACATCAGACACAAACCGCGCATATAAATAACCGAAGATGTCTTTCTTCAAGATCCAACCCGATGTCTTTATTGCCAAAGGCATTACGTTCAAAAGACTATTGAATGGCAATTGCTCTGCCTTGCTTTTAAAATGACTTGCTTTTTCCTTCTCCTTTTCATTCTTCCACACACACACACACACACACGCTCTCTCTCTCTCTCTCTCTCTCTCTCTCTCTCCAACACAGTAATCTCGATGGAGCCGGCTATAAATGACACACGAACATATCCACATACGTATCTTTGTCATTCGATATTCATTGTTTAGGGAGGGGGGGGGGGGTTTGTATGTTTGCTCGCTCTACGTCTTCTCCTAAACGCGAAATATTTTACGTTTGCGCCGCCTGTGACAAACTAGGTTCATTCTTCAAGGTATCTCGTGTGTTTGTGTACGATATTTCTCCTTTCGCCTTGAAAATCCGCCACCAATTTATTCGCATCTGATTTCTATCGTCCTTTTTTTTTTTGTTTGTTTGGTTCTCGCTCCCAAACGCAATACTACGCATGCGTATTGACGAACGACATTCCTCCCCAGTCGAAACGCTAGCGATATCTGCAGACATACTGTTACTTGACAGGTGGAGTTGCTGGAAATTGAACAGCAAGATGCGTGACATTCTCAGCAGGGATGCAAGGATTTTGGTAATCCTTTGGTAGTACACCATGGAACGGATAAACACGGACTCTATTTCAGTCTCCGTGCAAGGATGATCAATCTGGAAGGAAAAACTGACTTGATAAAAGATCGAATGACTGTTTGGATAGAACGGGAGGGGAGGGATGGGAAGGTGGGAAACAGCAGGACGCTGGAAGAAGGAGATCGTGAGTGTTAGGAAGCTATAAAAACTTCGGGACTGTAATTTGTCTGGTGGATAGTGGAAATCTTTTTCACAGAAGGGAGAGGTTATAACGTCTCCACCGATGATACAAATGGTACTTTTGTTTCACATAGGTATTGTTATTGCGTGTGGTGTAGTTTCAAAAAAAAGAAGCCATGTGCGTTTAAAGTACACAAAGATCTTCTGCTTCTCGTAATCCATGAAAGCCGTTTCACTCAGTGATTTTTTATTCACTTCTAACTGGATTTAATTCAAAAAAAACAAAGGAAGATGCTTATTCTTCTTCTAAAAATTAAAAAATAGAGAATTTAGAATTATTAATGTATTCTGTATCAAGAGAAATCAAAACAGATGAAAATGAGGAATTAAGATGAAGTTGAAGAATGACTATGTAACAAAGATGAGTGAAATGGAATTAAGACGATAGTCAAAAGAATTAAGATGAAGATGAAAGGGAATGCAATTTAGACAACAAGGAAGAATGGAGAAATGAAGATGAACGAGTAAAGTTGAAGATGAAGAATCATTAATAAGTAGAAATGGAATGAAGATGAAAAACGATTGATGATAAATGGAATATATATGAAAGATTAATTATAAAGATGAGGCCAAATACTACAGATCATCAATTCAGATAAAGATGATAAACGGAATGATGAAGATAAAGGATTAATGATAAATATCAATGCAAATAGCTAATAGAGATGAACATTATTAACACGAAAAGATGGAGATGAAGGTGAACGGTTAAAGATGAAGATGTAGGATGGTCATAGAGAATAATGAAAAATTCCCAAATAAGATGGCACAAAAATTAGACAGTTTTCTTTCTAAGTGTAATAATAGGTTTAAAGGAACCATCTCGGGGATGAATAAGTCTTAATCAAAGTTAGGATAGGATGGGGACACAACAATGTTAAATATTTATATCACGTTAACTTCCCAGTGAACCTTTGACACGAGGAATAAATTGAAAGTATGGTTGTCCAACGAAAGCTGGCTCACTCTCTTTCGTTTTATTCATCCATCAAATTCATCTGTCCAAGACGGGTTGAGTTCCATAATTGTAAACACCCTGATAAAGGTTCCTCACGTCATAAGCGGGTCGAACCCAGGTCTCTCCAACCGCAAGTCTCGTATACTAATTGAGCTGCTGAGACTTCTTATTTCGATTACCACAAACTAACATCTGATTTATTATTTAAACTCATTATTCATACATTTAATAAATTATTCGGATAGCTCTTTGGATTATCGTAACAGCGGATTTCAGCGACTTCAATTCGCATTTAACAAATGGATGATTAAACGAGTCAATAAAAGCGAAACACTCAATAAATAATGGAAGATGAGAAAGAGAAAAATGGAAGAATGAAACTGTGGATGGTGAGAAAAATGTAATCGTGGTTGAAATTTGGAATCGATTTCACAAAATCAACCAAGGCTACGAGATTATTATATTATGTCTTAATTGCGCGTGTTCTTCTGGCTGGATTCCCTGTTTTGTCGGATGAAAAACTCTCCTCCGGCTGCCTGAAATCTGCTAACTCACCTTTATTTGAAAAGTCGTTTAAATTGTAGTTTTTCTATCGTAGACGGCTTTTGAATCTCTTTTCCACCAAAGCTAAAAACTACGGAGGATCAAAGAAAGAAAGAAATAGACTGGAGAGAGAGAGAGAGAGAGAGAGAGAGAGAGAGAGAGAGAGAGAGAGAGAGAATGATAGAAAAAGGGAGGGGAAAAGAACGAATAAGAGGTAAATGGCAATATTCTGTTAGTCCCACAATCTGCTCAGCTAACAGTGAAGAATAAAAAAAGTCAGTTTTTTTGAGTTTAAATATCATTTATGGACAGATGGGTGAGAATCACCGATGGTGATGAGTTGTAGAAATTTTCAAAAAACCAGAAACTGAACGTTTGTGTGAGTGAACTAAATCAGTGAGAGTAAAATCCTTAATTGAACATCCTCATTCCTTTCTACTGTACTGAGTTGAGAATTTTTTTCAAGCAGTTTTAAGGGGGAACTACCCAAAATCAGAATTGTGATTGGACAAATTTATTATTTCTGCGTTAAATTCTGGGAGGATAGAAAATCCGATTTCTTGGATGCTGAGGAGGTGATTTTTGTTTATGTCAAAAACGACTCGGGGGGGGGGGAGTAAAATTGTCCGAAAAACAGAAAAATTTCATATTTTTCAGATTGGGTTATCAAAAGTAATATGGGAAGAAAAAAGAGTTCTTTTCTTGCAGATATAAGACAAAATTGAATTTTGCAATTGAAGTTACAAGAACACCCTACCACAAAACGATTTAGAGATCAAAGTGATAGAAATACTGTGGATATTTGGATACTTGTAGAGCTTTGTGCAAAGTTTGTCAAATGTCAGTAGAACTGTGGATTTCCAATTTGCAGTCAACATCACTGATGTATTAGGAAGATTAAGGGAAAGAACAGAACTCCGTGGTAGCAAACGATTTTGTTATAGTTTGAAGACGATGATTTCTCCACCATCACACGTAAAGCATCACCAAAATGAAAGTAATCTAGTAACCTCTTGAGCTTCCATATGATGGGAGTTGACTTAATAGTCTTTTTCGCTAATCAAAAACCAATCAAATACTTTAGAAAAATCTAGTGCAATCACTTTATTTAATTCTTTAAAAAATGTATGGTATTTATTCAGAGATGGGTGGTATAAACAAAACTATTCCCTGTGGATTGATAGAGGATGGTTTACTTGTTGTGATTATTTATTGGTTGAAAGGATTTTCAAGTAGCATAAACGATGACGGTTTATGGATTTTTCTGTCGATTTAGGGAAACATGAAATGGTAAAAATATAACTTGACGCTATATCTTGTCATCCATGATAGGAGTGGGTTGAATATGAGTTAATTTCCAGGCTACAGGATGTAAATAGAACAGAAGGAATATAAGAAGGCGACCAAAAACAAGAGTCATTTCAGAAGCCAAAAATTTCAATCTCTGTAAAGAAATGCAGCCAAGCCAAAGAATGTTTTAGTAATAGATTAGACAAGAATGAGGCTTTGATATATTTTTGAAGAAAAAAAAAGAAAGTTTCAGAGAAATAACTCAATGTTTGATATATGAAGATATTTGGCCTAGAAATCAATGGAAATATGGAGAAAGAAGTAAGAAAACAGGAAAATTGGCTTTTTTTGGGAGAGCGATGCAACAGATACTGCAGAGTGTAATGGAAAGGAGAGATGTAAACATACTTGGACAAAAATTGACGTAGACATCTTTGGTAAATGATCAGAAACATATCTGTCATTTGAATACAATGCACTTCTGTTTTTTGTTGCTTAAATTCTTCCTATGTTGGTAATTGCTTGCAACTAGTTTGTGTCCAGTAAAAACAACAAAGGACCATAGGGATTTTGAAGAAGGAGAAAAGATGCCGAGCTTTTCTAGCTCAGTCAGTAACGATGATGCCTTTTGGTTCGAAAACCGAAGTTCTAATCCTGTTTAAGAATATAAGAACTATTATAATAAGGGCTTTTTAACTGGTGATGAGTCAGGTGGTTTTATAGGACGCGCGAGAGAAATGAGCTATAGCTAATTGACTCTGTTGTATGGGTCGCTCTATCCATCAACTAATCACAGACCCAATCAACTTTCCTCGTATAGTAACAGCTAAGTTTAATTAAAATAGAATTTTATTGGTTGATTTCTCATTCTACCACTCATATTAATGTGGATGAGAAATTAACCAACAGACTTGCAATTTTGATTACAATTCGACATAATCTGTTTTTTTTTTTTTTTTTTTACAAAGTTTTGCTGTCTTTCATTTATAAGGCGCAGACATAGGGAAGAGAGAGAGATAGTTATTCATAATACTCAGTCTTCGAAAGGTAAAGTGTGTAGAATAATTCCGCCAATTGCTTGCAAATGTCCACAGAGGCATAAGCGTGCGTGTATCAAGTGGGTTAGCAACATCTAAGAAAGAGAACAGTTGTTCAAAGAGGACCGATGAATGAGTCAGACTACACCTGTTACATTCCCAGCAGTGCACAGTGATAGGTCGGTGTGGTGCCGTTGATCCAGTCCGTCAATAAAACTAACAGGCAAAGTGAGAACCAAATTGCCCTAAGCACATATTGATCCGAATGGCCTGCATGTGGGTGCTTCACGACCGTAATTGTATTACAAGAGCGAGATAGTTCCAACACAATTGTGCCCATCGCTCTTTTGCTAATAAGGAAAAACGGACATTAAAAAAAAAAAACGCACGCAGTTGTCTGTGTGTGTGTATGCCCATTGTAGTAACTCTGAATTAATTAAGCCCTACATTTACGTGCCCTCCAGCACGTCCTGTCCTGTGATTGAATTTGAATTCTTTATTGGGTTTAAAGAGCAAACAACGTGAATTTAATGATATTAGACAGCCTTTGATACCACCACCGCAAGCCTCTACAGTACGACTCGAACTCGGAGAATAATTAACAGACTCATTTAATAATAATAACAAGACGTAAAGGAATCAAACGACAGAAGATGTTATTCTATTAGTTTCATTTATCTCTTAAGTACATACGATGTCTCGAGATTCCCTTCTCAGACAAAGAGAATATTTAGAACGAATTTATCTACCACAACTGTTCTACATAAAGAGAATATCAGAACCTCGCATGACTTCCAACAGTTCCTTTTCGTTTAACTCCAAGATACTTGAAGTAGCTACAGGGGCGACTCGTGCATAGGCACTGCGGAACTGCAGCACCCCCAATTTTTCTCCATATATAAATATATTTATTAATTTATTTATATTTTGCTTGTAATACTTAATTTTATCATCAACAATCCTATACAATTCTCTTATTTTGTATAAAAAATAATAAAAATCCATCTTGTAGCACTTAGGAGGACGAAGGATGCTAGCAGCACTGTGTTTAGCACAGTGTCATATTGCTACGCGCGCAAGCATATGCACGTCATAGCGAGATGCGAGCTATTAGCGTAATGCGGCACTGTCCCTCACGCAGTTCCATTGTTGTTTATATGCAGTTCACAGTTTATTACTCAAGATTCTGCCAAAGACTTTCTGATACATGTTTATTTAAGTTTCTATGCTGAATTCCCAATTCTTCTTCATTAAGATTTTAATGTGAAAACTGAGTCAATACATAAACGTTCTTTACGGAAGCCATTTTGTTCTTCACAAAAGTTATCTTCTACATATGATTTTAGTTTTGAAGTGCATATAACTTATAAACTAGTACCTAGGATACTTAAATATTATTAAAAATAATATTATTTTGAATATAATACATAATATATTATTTAAAATAATTTAAATATTATAATCATATAATTGGAATTATAATATTTACATTTTTATAAATTAAGTGCATATTTATTTATACTGTACTATGCATGTGGTAATATATGCTTGAAATTGAGTGAAAAATAAAACAAATATTTAATATTCTGCACTTTATTTGTTATTTAGTATATTTTTAACTGAAAGACTCATTTGACGATCAAAAGAAGCGCATTTAATTAATTTATTTTCGCTTCCTAAAGCCAGAAGTCTTCATTTTACTCTTTGGAATTATATGTTGTTTCTTTTAGATTTTAACGTTAATTTTTAGAATTTAAATAAGAAAAAAAAATACATTTCTTTAGAGTAAACGGTGTCTACTTGTAACACGAATATATCAAAGTTGACAACTTTACCAAGTTGTTTAACATGCTAAGTATCGTTTTATTTATAAATTCTTATGATTATAATAATTTAGTGTATAATTTAATTTAATTTATTTTCAGTAATTTTAAATAATATAAGTAAATTTTAAAATATTTTATTAATTTTTATATATTAAATTATAAAATATAAAATTTATTTACAAATTCTAAATTATTATTTTATTATAATTAATTATTCATGTCACGAAAACTGAGAGGTAAATACCGTTTAGAATAGGAATTTGTAACACTAAAAAAAAGCGAGATTTGTACAAAAAAAGACGTTATTTGAAAAAGCTGGTCGTTTATTTAATATTTTTATTTATTATTTTTAATGTACGGTTAAATATATGACAGTAGAGTAGAACAGCTGATTTACAGAATGCGCATGCGCCAAACGATAAGCAAATGACGTTGAAATTAATTATAAAACAAGCAAAAGATGTTTATAGATATTTAATTGTAAATTTCATCTCAGTGCTGCTACCTGGTTATTTAATAAAATACAGCAATCAAGAATAATTTGATAATAATTTGTTACCTATCTTGTTACACATAAACAAATACGTAATGCGTTATAAATATTATGCACTATTTTAAACAGATTATATTCGTGAATGCTATAAAGAGAAAATGTATTATATTGTTTTATAGCGTTATTTTTGTATTATTTATTTATTTCAGCACAAATTAATTTTATGTTTATTTACGCTATTTATTATCACTTTATTTATCAATATATTACATGCTCTCTCTCTCTCTCTCTCTCTCTCTCTCTCTCTCATCTAAGAGTATGTGTGTGCGTGTGTGCGTGCATTTACTGGATATGCGTGTTTGTAATTAATTAGTTCGTAGACATTTGCTGTGTGCATCACTTGTAACATGAAGCCGTGCATGCCAATACAGTAACGTTCAACAATTAGTCCTTTATTAAGAGTAATTATCACGCGTCTAGTGCTTGAGTCGAGAATCATGTTTACATTCCCCGATATCTCAGTCCCTTATAATGGTGTCTAGGGATCGCTGCATTCATTGATTTCCATGTGTGTGGATTTGCTGAAGATAATTCACTTCCGCGTGGTCGGTAAATTTAACTCTGAATTTCCGTATACGCTTTAATATGATTTAGTTGTCAGCAATACAATTAATAAATAAAGATTATTCTTGAAAATATCAGCACCAGTTAATGTTAACTCTGTCTTAAAAATTGTTGCAAGTTTTGAAGTGTAAACTTTATCCTTGATAAATCCCCATAAAAAGAAGTCCATTGGCGTGAGGTCTGGTGAACGCGGGGGAGGGGGTATTTTACAGAACCTCTTCTTCCAATCCATCATTGGGTAGAGTCTCATCAAGATAAGCCCTCACATCTCGATGGTTTCCAAGTACCACTCACAAAACTGCATTCTCCTATCAGGTTCATCTTCGTTGAGAGCGTGTACCATTCTGCGAATGTAACTTTTCCAGCAGTGACTGCGCTTCAACATGCGATGGACACTTGATTTTGATACTCCTATCTCACGAGACGCTTGTCGCACAGATTTTCTTGAACTTTGACGATACGTTTTAATCAACCTGTCTTCTGTTGCGGGCCTCGTAGCTATTGGTGGTCTTCCTGAACGTTGCTTATGACATTTTGAACAGTCCCATCTTCTTCAAATTTATCTGTAATTCGAGTGATAGTAAGTCTCGTAGGTGGATCTCGTTGAAATTCTCTTTTAAACTGTTTTTGCACTTTCACTACGTTTTCATACTTCCAGTAGCATTTTAGGATAAATGTTCTTTCCTCGAAGCTTAGTCATCAGGCGTTAATAACATAGAAAGCTATTAAAAGACACTGAAAAAAATATTGAGACACTCTAAAGCTATACAATTATAAAGCTATAATATTCGACTGTAAATTACATTTATTATGAACTTGAGCTATAGTCCGTGTATACATGGCCTGATAGGGCAGTAGCCCTGGTTCTCTTGTAAGCAATGTCTCTCTGGTGTTCCTCTAGACGTAGGAGGATAGATTTCTCCGTTTGGCCATAGTAAGGTTTTCCGTACCCACATATGACTTTGTATACACCTGGGAATTGTAGAAGGTTGTGATATTGTTTGTAGTTGCTGAAACTTGATCTTGTTTTTGGGAGAGTCGAGAAGCACGTTTGTATATTAAATTTCTTTAAGATTCTACTCAGTTTTTTGGACAGTGTGCTGATATATGGCAAGGATATATAACCTTTGGAGTCGTCCTGTGTCTCTACGTTGCTATGTTGACGGTGGGATAATTGTTTGTTGATATATTTTAAAGAGTAGCCATTGCTTTTAAAGGTCCATTTAAGATGTTGTAGTTCTTTTTTTAGTTCTTCATCTGACAGTACATATCTTGCACGATTCGCAAGAGTTGATATAATACCCAACTTTTGCGCTGGATGGTGATGTGAGGACGCATGCAAATATATGTCCGTGTGTGTTGGCTTTCTAAATATAGAGACTTTTACTGATTCAGGCGTCTTGGTGAGTTTAACATCTAGGAAACAGAGGAAACTATTTTCTTCAATCTCCATGGTCAATTTGATATCCTGATGGATGTTGTTTAAGTGGGTAAGAAACCTGTGAAGATTCTCAATACCATGCTCCCATATGAGGAATATATCGTCCACATATCTAAGCCAATTTCTTGGTTTTAAACTAAAAAAGGAGATTGCCTTTTGTTCAAAATCCTCGAAAAAAATGTTGGCTAATATAGGAGAGAGAGGGCTTCCCATAGCTAATCCTTTGACCTGTTTATAAAGCTTACCTTCGAATTTAAAATAGCTAGAGTTTACACAGTGAGATAGTAGAGAGAACATTTTATTTGAAATCTTTCTCTTTAAAATATGGAGAACTTCTTGGGACGGAATGTTGGTAAAGAGTGCTACCACGTCAAACCTCACCACGATGTCAGAAGATTTGAGTTTTAAGTCCTTGATTTTGGAGACAAATCTGTTGAGTTTTTAATATAAGAAGAAGATTTTCCTGCATAAGCTTTTAACGATGACGCCAGATATTTAGATAACCTGTAGGTGGGTGAGTCAATGCTGTCTACTATAGGTCTCAGTGGATAGTTTTCTTTATGAACCTTAGGGAGACCATATAACCTTGGAATGAGTGGGTGTAAAGAACGGATGGAAAGCCGTGTATTTCGTGGAATTTCTGTGGTCTTTTGTAGAAGATTATTGGTTCTATTGTGTATTTCTCTTGTTAGATCCCTCTCAATTTCCGAATAACTATCTCACTCTAACAAAGTTAAGATTTTTTTCTCGGTAGTCTATTTTATCTAGAACTACAATTGCATTCCCCTTATCAGCTTTTAAGATGACGATGTCCTTGTTAATTCTTAGATTTTTAATTGCAAGTCTCTCACCAGGGGATATCAGAAGGAGGTTTTGCATTGTTGATGGCAAGAATTGCTTCTATGCGAAGTAAACTCGCGTCTGCGGTAGGAAGTAGCGAAGCTGCTTTCTCCATCTTAGTTAAAACATCTTAGTTAAAAGTAGTTCCTAAAGAATATATATATATATATATATATATATAAAGGTTTTATTTGTTGACATTGACGTGGTACTTCAATGAAATTATAAGTGAGTTATTATTCCCAAATCTACATGAACTAAGACACGTGTGACGTAATGATTCTGCATTACCATGGAAACACTAGGAGGTGTTACATGGCGAAGTGGTCAATGAGTTGCACTATCAACAAAGCAAGATGTCTTAGCACAATGGGGAGATGTATGTTATGATTATCATACATTCTGAGCTCAAGACTTCTTAGTACAGAAATTAAGTGATATTTTAGCTCCTCGTGCGCGCTCGAATATCCCGTTACTTATATTTAAAAAAAATAACCAATTTTTGCCATATTTATTTCACATTTTCTTAGGTGGTGACGGAAATCTTTCCAGATTATCATTTATTTTTTTTGGAATCGTCTTCTTAGTTGTGTTGTTTAAAAATCATATAGAGGACCAGGATGACTCTAGATCAGGGGTTCTCAACCTTTTCCAGTGGCGTACCACTATATTTAATTCAAGATATTAGATGTACCAGTAAGGCAGTGGCTCACGTACCACCAGTGGTACGCGTACCATAGGTTGAGAATCCCTGCTCTTAGATTATATAATACTCCAATTTATACAGTAATTTTCTTATTTATTTATTATTATTATTTTTTTGTAATTGAACATTTATCTTTAAATAGATAAATGGAGCATTTTAGATAGGACTTATCTACATTACTGTAGTAAAAGCGAAATTGAATTTTTGACTGTACTTTTTATTCTTTTTTTTTCTGGAATTAAGAAACAAATTGCAATATTCTAACTCTTATAATTCTTGTATTTTGGCCTTTATTGTTTATTTATTTGAACACTGCACGCTATTACCACAATTACTGTATTTCTAGATGGTTTATTATTAGACAGAGGTATGATTTTTTTTCCCAATTTATAAACGTGAATATAAATCGTGTTTTTTTTTTGGGGGGGGGGGGGGTTAATAAAACTTTTTATTACATTGAAATAAATGCCTCGCTTGAGGGAGTACTCTTGCAGATCCCTGGGGATCAAGAGATGAAAGTAAATTTCGATTGGGCTGTTTTTTGGAATAATACTGCGTATTCTAAAGATTTCTATGAATCCATTTATTTCTTTGTCGACTTTAAAAAAAAAAAATTGCCGATCATATTTTTACCTCCCCCTCTGTGTTGCGTCCATGAGCTTGTCATTACTTTAATCTTGTTTCGAATGCGACATCCATTTGTCATTTAAATAATTCTGATTTGTTCTTCCAAATGTCCAAGAAGGCACTGATGGATTACTATCTTCTCTCTCTCTCTCTCTCTCTCTCTCTCTGTTCCCCCTTTATTTTTACCCTCGCTTCTTCCTTTCCTCTTCGCACTCTTTATTTCTCTCTTCTTTCCAATTTCCCTTTTATTTTCCATCATTTCTGTTTCTCTATCGTTTCCCTTTAGATGGACAGAAAAACAGAGAGAATATTTCTCTCTGTTTTTCTGTCCATCTATCGTTCTCCCGATTCTTATCTCTCTCTCTCGCATTCTTTCTTTCCATTCTAGTTCTTCCTTTTCTTCTCTTACACTCCTGTCTTTGTTTTTGACTTGTTTGTTTTACATCATGCCCGATTTCCATTCTCTTTCTGTCTCCATCTATCGTTCAATTCGTCTCACCTGTTCTCAGCAAACTCTCCTACCGCCCCCCCATCCTCATCTGAATATATCGTCGTTTATCAGAGATTTTTCTGTGATCAGTGCGGAAATTGAAAGAAAAGCTGCAAATGCAAAGAATTCAACGCAATCTGTGTGAAAAGTTTATTTACTTTTGCTCAATCCAGAAAGAACAAAGCCGGGATAAAAAAAAAAAAGAAGAAAAATAAAAAGAACAACGGAGAGGGTCTCCCCTTACTGCCTCCTTTATCTCTCGCATCTCTATGCTACATTAAGACATCTAAAGAAGTGTAGCCTCGGCGCTCGTAACGATAGCCACGTACACCTTTCGCTGCTGTCCCGACATCTATCAACAGTTACATTACACACGCCGATCCCCCGAGTATTTCCTTTATCCAGCGTCCGTATCTCTGGCGAGGTCGAATGGCATGGTAACAGTGCTTCTGTGTCGCTTCATTCGTGCTCTCCAGGGACCCGAAGAAATGGTAAAAGTGAATTTTCGCCACCCGCGCACTGCTTTGTCGACGAAATCGCACATCCCCACTTTATGAAGATACATCTGCTCGGATTTCTGGCTGTTCTTTGAATTTTTCGGATGACGAATTGGAAAGAGAGAAAGAGAAAATGAAAAAATGATTATAAGAGTGTGGATTCGTGAATTCATTTGAATGTAAAAAGGAATAAGAATATACGACGAAAGAAAAGAAGGACACACTAAAAAAAAAAGAAAGAGAAATTAAGAAATGATTATAGTTTGAGGATTCGTCGATTCGTTTTGACAAGAAATGAAAGAAGGGATAAGAATAAACAATGAAAGAGAGAAAACAATGCCCTTATAAATAAGTGATGATTATGACGAATTTCTAGAATTATTTAAACGTATCTGTTGTATCCTATTTTTGTATGAGTTTTTGTCTACTCGCCTACATGAGCGCCTCCCTGGCTCAGTCAGTGCGGACGAAGCCATTTGGTTGAAGAGACCTGGGTTCGAAAAACTGTTATCAGGGCTTTTCAAATAGAAGTGAGTTAGCCGTTCTTATGTGGATATGCAGAGTATTTCTCTCTCGTAGAGCTTTTCATCCCCAAAAGCAGGTAAACATGTTAAAGATACCAAGAAATTTTATACTTGGTTGTTAATCCTTTTCCCAAGTAAGCAGAACAAAGTTGAGCGCGTGAAATATATTCACGTCTGAGCTACTTGTATATAGAGGCTAATGGCTTCGTATCACTTACCTTAGTATGTATCCCATAATGCAAAGCACACCCCCTTTCGGACGTGTATAATGCAATGCATAATGAGAAGGGCCAGTACCCAGACCGGTTTCGACCTTTATTGAGATCTCATAAGTGGGAAACATCTTTCAACCTTGGTATCTCTCCCTGTCTAGCTCCCACTGAAGAGACCTCAATAAAGGTCGAAACCGGTCTGGGTACTGGCCCTTCCCATTATGCATTGCATTATACGCGTCCGAAAGGGATGTGTGCTTTGCATTATGGGATACATACTAAGGCAAGTGATATGAAACCATTAGCATCTATATTCAAGTAGCTCAGACGTGAATATATTTCATGCGCAAAACTTTGTTTTGTTTCCTTTGGAAAAAATATTGAAACCAAGTATATAATTTCTTGGTATCTTTAACGTATATTACACCCAAGGTAAAAAAGTTATTTTTTTATATATATATATAATTTTTTATTTATTTTTACATGGTCCGGAAACTCTCCTCTACAGAAGACCAAACATGGAACTTTTATAAGCAACTTAATGGCTTGTAAAAGCTTCCATCTGCCTCACATCGGACAACAGAATTCACATTCCCCCACCTCCTCAAGGTAATCACAAACATCCACGCCCTAAGCGGAGTTCGAACTCGCAGCCTGCTGGTTGGTTGGAGAGCGAATACGCTAACCACTCCACCAACCAGGCTAGTGAAACTTAATTTGGTATTTTCAATTCAGCTAAATTTTGAAAGTATTTTGTGTATTAAATTAGCTTGATCAAAGGGGTAATTAACAGCACGTGTTTCGTTATGCAATTTATTTTGTGTTTGAATGATTAGTTTTAACAAAATCGAGTCAATTCAAGATTGGCTCTTTAGGGATATTTTCCGGTATCCTGCTTCTTATCATCCTGATATTTTCTTTTTTTTTTCTGCCACTTATAAGATTCTAAAAATATTTATTTTCCTTTCTTCACTCATATATGCTATTATGTTTTCTTTTCTCTCTTTCTTTCGGATATCCATTTCCCTAATTCTCTTACGAACTTGCACCACCTTTCTCCGTGCTTATTCTCAATTCTCTCTTTTTATTTATTTATTTTTATTTTATTTTATTTTTTATTTATTTTTTTTTTTTTTTTTGCAATGCTCCCGTCGTATCCCACTTCTGTTCATATTTTCCTGGACTTTAGGCAGGCATTTCTGACAAATATGTTTCTTTGATTGTTTAATTACAGTTTGTATTTTATATTTCGGAGCGTCCGTAGCTCAGTCGGTATAGTCGAAGCCCTTTGGTTGACACGGGTTGGATTCCCGTCCATGACGCGAGAAACCTTCATCGGGTGTTTTTCGACTAAAGGTGAGTTAGTCGGTCTCATACGGTGGTAGAGAGTTTTCTCACCCGGAAAATCGATTTTTCGTGCCCCATAACAGACAAACCGACCCAGTGAACACACATGAATTACAGTCATGAATACTTACGACAATGTGTGGAAGACAGGGTCATCACCACTTGTCCTTACGACCGTAGTTAACCATGAGTCCCATCATGGTAGTCAACCTCCTGGATAGGAGACGGCACTTGAATGGGATGGAATTTTCTATTTCATTGAAGTAACTTTGTTGATAGACATTTTGCATTATCCATCTTCATTTGAATTGGATATTTCATGATCAGAATCCAATTCGAAATCTCAGGATTCTTTAAGATCTACGAGGTTATCGAACACAAATATCCAATCTTCTCGAATGGAGATAATGTCAAGTATGTGGGCAAGTGTTAACCTCAAAATAGGGAATTGGACAGTGGGACTTATTTGTGGCTCCGGTTCAACTTCTACTAAGCAAGAAGTGGAGGAATTTTTCGAGTCTTCAGAGAAGGCAGCTGACGCAATGAAAAAGGAAATATTGGTTCTTGTTGATCTTAACAGCAAAGTAAGAAATGCTTGCCATGCATTTAAGAATGATTTGGAGAAAGGAGCCAAGCTAACAATAATAGTAAGCACCTGCTGGATTTCAGTTCAGGACTTGGATTAGTTATTACTAACACAATATTCCAACATAAAAATGTGAATTTATGTTATTCTTCGTGGTGATATCTTTATGATCGTTCAGGATACAAGAATGCACACAGGATTTGAAATTGGAAGGGATCGCCACGTAGTTTTTTTTTGGGATAAAAATTAATTTAGAGTTGAGCAGCTTTCAGGGGCAAATTGTAACTCGAAGAGTGGAGAAAAATTGAAGATATTTGGAAAAAAGAATCAAACAATGGAGACTCACTGGTGGACTCTGAGAATTCCGAAAGGGCATGTGGTGAAGGCTGTAAGCATAGAGTAATAAGAATTCTATGCTTGAGTCAGGAAGTTAAAGAAGGCCATAGAAAACAAGAATGCGTGTCGAAAGCTCCAAGTCAGCATGTGTTCTGAAAGGGTACAAAGTAAAACGCAAGAAAGGAAAGCAATAACGTTTACTGTGCAAAAGTTGCTAAACAAAAGTGAGGAGAACATTGGCAAGAATATAAAAAATAAATATCGGAAATGTGGCAAAATGTTGTGGAGAGTTTGAATTATGAAATAAATGGAGCTGGAAAAGGAATCATGAAAGTGACATGAAAACCAATAATATTCTACACGTTTGAAGCAATTACTTGGAATAATTCCAAAATAAAAGAAGGATAATAGTAGAAAACAATATTTAAGAAAAATGCAAAGAGGAGTACTCATCAGTACTTGAAGAGGAAAAAGCCATCAAAAGCCTGAAATGTGAAAAGGCATCAGGAGTAGATGATATTCGACCAGAAATGCTCAAGTAGGGAAGTATAAAAGTCTTCCAGTATAAGACCCATATATAAAAAGGGAAATAAAACTGAATGTGAGAATTACGGAGGTATTTCTCTATTGAGTGTTCCTGGTAAGATTTATGCAAGCATACTTGAAAAGATTGTGCAAGAGAAATTTTGAGAACAAGTAGGGTTCAAGCCAAATAGAGATTGTCAAGATCTGAATTTCACATTAAGACAAATAGTATGAAGGAAAGTGGTATTAAACCTGATATCAAAATTGGAGATATTAATTTCAGCTCTTTACTTTATGCAGATGGCGCTACGGAGGCTCTCAATGATGTTATACACCTAATAAATCCAGTGCAAGTCTGCAAGATTCCCTAATTAAACTGAATAACTGCTGTAATAAATGAATTAAAATTCGCAATAAAAAAGCAAAATGTGACAATATTGGAGTCGTGACAGATAACAGATAATTAGGAGAAAAATGTTGATACCAAGTTATTAATAATGTCAACTTGTGATGGGATCGTATTCTAATATCTACGACATCCCAACCAGCGCACGTATTCGAAATTTGATGGTTATATTATTTTTCATGTGAAATCATTTAAATAATCTAAATACGATTATTTTAAATACCTGTCTTATTTTTTTTTCACTTTTTCTTTCTGAATTATACATAAATAATAAACACGTGATTTAAATCCCATTATCCTTTTTTGTTTGTTTGTTTCCTGCTCATTTAATTCTCATTCTTATGGTACTGACTTTAGAATGGTTTTTTTAAAATAATATTCTTCCCGTTCTAAGCTCATTAAGTTCTTTTGCTTTTAATAATAAACTCTGTCGCAATTGTTGACAGTCATTTTTATCTTTGCTGCTTCTTCAGTAATTTGAAAACATTGATAAAATATTCATGTTTGTATTTGTTTAGCTTCCATGCTATTTGTTAATATTCATATTTCTTCCCTTATAATCCATATCATTGTTAGCGTAGAACTAAGGCGCCCTCTTTATGGAGATAAATATTGCATTGTCATATGCACTCAATTCTTTTGGTAATTTTAATGTCACGTTTGTAACTTTCAATCTTGTGATTTTTATTTATTTTTGTGATATTCTTCTAGTAAACCATTTTTCATTGGTCACAGAGTTGAATAATTTATCTTTAAAATTTTTATCTAAAAAAAAAAACTATTAATATAGTGTCTATTATTTTCCTCCCGTATTTAATAGATTACTTTTATATTATCCATACGTTTTGGCTTCTATTTTGTATTTTTTTAAATTCACTTATCAATATCCCTTTATCAATTTTGTGATGGGTTTCGTTGTGATGGGAACTACTGCCAAAGCTATTACGTTTATGATTCCAGTGAATGTTATTATTATAACGTTATTTAATAGTGTTATATTGATAACAATCTAATAAAATATTATTATTCGTCTGATTTAAATATATTTTCTTGTATTGGTTATTAATTGTACAATGCCATTTAAGATATTTAGGCACCCTAGTGATTTTAGTAACTTGTATTAAGGTAGATTTTAAGTCAAAGGTGTTTCCATCGTTGGCTATGCATAAAAAAAGGGATCCATTGTTATACTTACGTGACTTCCTGTTTTGATCAGAATTCATGTTTTCTAAAAGTTATCTTTATAGCTCATACATTAGAATAACATGCTAGGGAGGCTTCTTTTTCAAAACAAACACACACACACACACACACACACACACACACACACACACACACACACACACACACACACACACACACACACACACACACACACACACACACACACACAAAAAAAAAAAAAATAGCGTTCAGGAAGACCCTACTCCATTCTTTCTTTGTAGGCATTGCCCACAAAGTATTCCTGGTGAGAATTTTTACAGGGTAGTTCACCATTGCTTTCCCCAACACCGGCTACACTATCCGGGCTAGGGACCGGTATATGGCTGGGACGTATTCATGACTGTAATCCATGTGTGTTCACAAGGTCGGTTTGCTTGTTCTGGGAGACGAAAAACCCGAGTTTCCGGATGAAAAAAAAAAAACGCTTACCTCCATATGACACCAACTAACTCACCTTTAGTCGAAAGAGACCAGATAAAGGTTCCTGACGTCACTAATGGGAATCGAACCTAGGTCTTTTCGATCAAAAGGCTTCGTCTATATTGACTGAGCTACAGAGGCTCTACCAAATCTACAAAAAATGAGTTCAATAGACTTTGTGTGTGTGTGTGTGTGTGTGTGTGTGTGTGTGTGTGTGTGTGTGTGTGTGTGTGTGTGTGTGTGTGTGTGTGTGTGTGTGTGTGTGTGTGTGTGTGTGTGTGTGTGTGTGTGTGTGTGTGTGTGTGTGTGTGTGTGTGTGTGTGTGTGTGAACTAAAAAAAACCAGTCTGAAGAGGTTATTAATATAAATTCCAAGCACAAACGGTTATACACCTACTGTTTAAAAGAATAGAATAGAGAGAGAGAGATGGAAGAACGTGGTAAGAAATATTCTCTTCCCATCATCGCACTTCTGAAGTCAAGAGGCAATCGGATGGCCTGTTTACGCTCCGCTTTGATTTTCTATTTTGCGATCGGCAACTTGGCCTATCGAACAGCGCAGAAATGTTACCTTTTGTTCGATGCCGCGATTTCGCACACGCACACGCGTAGCTCTTGCCTGCTTTCGTAAGCGTGAGTGCGCCTCTTTAGTTCTCCGAAAAACTTAAAGGCTTACTAGGACGATGTAGCTAATTACCAAAATCATGAGTCCCATTACTTGCCGAACAAAAGAATAGCCACCCAACTACCATAATTACTCGCCATTAATTACCCTGCGCGTCCCTCTTACAAAAGGCGGGGATCCTCCATTAATTACACAGTAGTTTGGCACCCCTGTGATTTGCCCATGCTTCATACAGAGACTTAATCCCCTCTGATTTCTTCTTAACGTTCTTCCTTTTTATGGATTCGAGAACATCGACGGCTATACTTCATCTCTTCTGATCCCTCTCTCCCCCCACCCCCTCCCCATCCCAAACTCACATGTCGGGATATTTTAAAATGTTAAGGAGGTGGAGTTTTCCAAGTGGTTAGTGTTTTCCGACCAAAGAAATTGTTGCTAGCATTTATTTTCGTAAATGAGGTTAATAGTTGGGATTCGAACATCGACAGAGTGATACCAAGGAAAGAAACACCCTACAGTTGGATGATGAAAGCAAAAAATTAAAAAAAAAGAAGAAAATGTTCCTCTGTGAGCTATTTAAACGACTTGTTTTCATTAACTAATACAGTTTATCACTTGCATTTCCCAACACGGAACTATAGTTTGTTGTACAGGCAGAACTAGACTATTTTTCTCTTGTTGGCTAATTAAATTGATGTTCAAGTCTGCGCACGCAAGTGTACAGTTAAAAATAGTAGTTAAGGAAATACAGAATAGCGGTAAAGATCTTAGTTCAATCCTTATCGGTGTACAAAAACATCAGTTTTGAATTGAAGCTGAGTTGGTCATTCTCATGCGGTGGTGGTGAAGTTTTTATCCGGGATACTTAGGCTTTTTTCGTCCTGCAAAATATATATATTCAACTTACCAGAAAAGACATGCACCTGATATACATTTATGAAAAAAACAAGGATAATTGGCCATGACAGCTCATTTAGCTTGCTTAAAGGAATTCTACGAAAGATAGTGGAAACACACATTGACTATCCTGTCACCTAGCGGAAGCAATAGAATCTATTTATTGCCATGCGAACGTGGCAGTGAAACTATTATGTTTGCCTTAATCAAACAAATTCATTTCAACTATATTATGGTTTAAAAGTATTAACATCCGACTTAGTATGAATAGATCTATATGGGAATGCTGTTAATAGGATTATATCTTTAATACTATGTAATAGGATTATAATTAAAAAAGAAGACGTCTAGATGTTTTGTTTTCAAATTTCTGATAACATCTTCGGACAGTTGTACTAGGGAAAGAAAAAAAGAAAGTACATATTGAGTTATACCTTGAGATGTCTAATAGATTTGCTACAGTTCATTTAAGTAGCAATTACAGCTCATGTAATTTATCTTCTTTGCTAATACAACTGCAAAACATATAGCTGCACTCAGTTTTAACTTCCTTTTAAGGACTGGCTTAAAGGGGCGAAGTAAGAATGCTTTTCATCTTCCCCGTTATCTGTAAAGGACAGTGTAGGGATAAGGCGTTATTGAGCTGTTAAAGTTCTGATCATGGCAGGAGGGTAACAGCAATAGCCGAGCCTCAGTTAGAACTTCATTGGCTACAGCATTGCCATATTTAAAGGTAAAGCCGTCTCTAAAAATTCGGATTCGGACGATCCCTAGGCCACTCACTCGTGGGCGAAAGACCGTCCATCTCAGCGTTGGCTCCACTCAGTGATGGCCTTCCACCCACACGCCACCACCGAGCCGAACCGCTCAAATTCCGAGGAAAATAATTCACCGACAAAGCCCCTCAGCGGGCCGTGCCGGAGAACACTCTCCCCGGAGACTCAAATTGCTCCCTTAAGGCAAAAGCCCTAAGAGAGCGAACTCAAAAACTCTCGAATCTCATCACCCAAGGGGGTAACAGCAACAGCCGAACCTCAGTTAAACTTCAGTGGTACAGCATTGCCATCCATTACCCTCCAAGGGTATGGTGGTCTTCTCAACTTACCTTCCTTATAGTCCTTATAAGGACTGGCTTAAAGGGGCGAAGCAAGAGTGCTTTTCATCTTCCCCGTTATCTGTAGAGGACAGTGTAGGGATAAGGTGTTATTGAGCTATTAAAGCTCTGATCATGGCAGGAGGGTAACAGCAATAGCCGAGCCTCAGTTAGAACTTCATTGGCTACAGCATTGCCATCCATTACCCTCCAAGGGTATTGGATTGAATGAATCAATCACAGCATCTCACGGTCGATTGATTCCTCCTTCTATTATTCAACTTACCTTCCAAATTCAATGTCAGATTGTTAAATTAATCATAAGTACATTTTGAACTGGTGTATAAATATTTCCTAAATTATAGAGCTGAATGCTTTTTTTTTTGATTTAAGCAATAGAAATATTTTAAGAAAATTATAGATCCTATTGTATTTTATAAGAAAATATAAGAAATTTATAATTTTAGAAAATAACTACAAAACTTTAATAAAGCTACAGTATAATTTTATTTAAACCAATCAAATATAGAAATGTAACATAAAATTATTTATGTTACATTTTTGTTACACACAGATATATATATATATATATATATTTTTTAGTCGGAATTTTTCTTTATTCTAAATTTCAATTGTTTCGTAATTATCTTGCTTTTTTAATAATTATTTTTATTATTTAATGTCATGAAAAAAATTTACTATTTTATTTTAAATTCTTATCTATTTATTGCCGATCAAGTCTTATTATTTTAATTAATGTTTGTTTTCCTAACTTGATAAAACAGTAATTAAAAGCACACTGGCTAAAGGAAGTCAGCCATTTTTATTTTCGTATCTGTAAATGGTTTTTTATACCACCACAATTATCTGTTCTTTGTAGATTTTTTTTCCCTCTTCTGGTCAACAAGCCAACGAAGATTAGAGACGTTTTGTTCGTTTCGTAAACCTTTCTTTTGTTGGCAATTTCTACAAACTTCTCGCTTCTCTTTTCACTCTTTCTTTTATTCACTCAAAGAATTGGAAATCGGTTGTGCTGTGGCTTCTGCAGAACTTAATTGCCAAACGTTTCTGATTATGTTTTGTCTTTCGTGATAGCTGCAAGTTGTGGTCTTATGTAATTAATGGTCCTCTACGTCAAGAAGCTACCAGCAGTGGTTGTAAAGTGTAAACTTTTTTTTTCTTTATTTTCATTTTTTTTAATTGCTGAAACTAGCAATTTTTTTTCTTTTTTTTTCTGATTCTCCTTTTTGGGCATGCGCCAAATGTAAATTTGTCTTCTCTACAGTTGGCACGCGCTGATGGTACATTTCACCTGCTTCTAGCGCGCGCCCAACAATGCTTCTTTTCTGCAGTTTCAACTATCCTATAGAAATACCTTTTTTCTCTCTCTCTCTCTCTCTCTCTCTCTCTCTCTCTCTCTCTCTTTTTGAATTAAAAATAACAAGTTTTAGAGAAAGGAATATGCTCTGTTTCTTTCGTTCTTTCTTTCTTTCTTTTTTTTTTAATTCCATTTTACTTTGCTGTGATTAATAGAATTCCCGCATGACAGTCGTAAAATGTGTTTCTAATGCTGTAAAACGAATTTCTAGTTATTCTGACAAGCGCGATCACAGAATTACGGTGTTAACAAAGAAATTTTTAAGCTTGTTGCTTCGTCAAAGAGGACGCGTAGAAATTCAGAAAAAGGCAATTACAACAAAGGAAAGAAGAACAGCCTGAGAAAATACAGATAACAACAACACTTTTAAAAGGCTACAGATCGTAAGGAAAGTGCGAACAATACCGGGCGAACCAAAGCACTCAATAAAGAACGGTCGACTCGGAGACAAGATTAAAAATAAACAATAAAAACAACAACAACAAAAAAAAAAAAAACGAAAGAAAATAAGCAATCAGAAGGTTTTTGAGAGTGTATGTGAAGTCAGCATAAAGAGAATCCGTATTTTTGCTCAGTTCACATCACCAAAAACTAAAGCGTAAAAACAAAATAATCGGCTTTGTTTCCGTTTGAAAAATACGGCGTTTTACACCCTCGATATCGTTTTTCTCTAACTGTCTTTCGTCTCCTCTTTTCAGAGGGGGATTTCGGGTTTACGTTCTAAAAAAAATGTCTTTTCGCGTTCATTTGGTGTTGCAGACTTCGTGAAAGATCTTCACAAGTGTGAGGTCGCCACCTCATGGAAGATGATGGATCATTGGCCGCCATCGGACGTCGCTACAGATCTGTGGACACCCCCCCCTCCCCCGTGCAATAGCTTATAAGATACTTCCTATCAAAAGAAAGAAAAAAAACACATTAAAGATAGCTTGAAAAGGATAATTTTGAAATACTGCCGACAGACAGATTGACAGATAGTTAGATAGATAGCCGAACTCATAAGAAAAGACAGATAGATAGATAGACAGAGCTTGAGAGAACGAGGCTTGCTGATTAACAAGAACAGACTTGGACAGATTAATCAACGGGTTTATTTTTTTGTAATTTTATGAAGAATTTTTCGTTTGTGCGTGTGTAGGAAATTAGTGTGTTTTGAATTATGTTCATTGAATATTTGGATAATTAGTTTTCCCAATTTCAGTTAGTTATTCCTTTTTATTAAATACCTAGCACGCACGCACGTACGCACACACACATATTTAAAAAGCTAACAGTCCAGAAGAATTAAGAAATGAGACCAACAGTAAATACCTCCAAACTGATGAACACCTTCAGAAAAAAACCGCGAAACAAATGAATATATTCCGGTAAGTATTAATAAATACATTCGGATCAATTGAAACAAATGCATTTCAAGTAGTAAATTCACTCGTATAAATTACATCAAGACCACTTGAAATAATAAAGTTTGAATGAAATAATTATTTAAAATTGTGTGCATCTACTTACAATTTCAACGGTATTCCTTGTAATCTCCCGAATCGATTGTTTCTATTGCCTAAATGTGTCCCTTATTTCAATTAGCCTGAATGTATTTAGTGTTTCTGGATTGAATGTATTTGCCTAAATCGTACCTTATTTCAATTAGCCTGAATGTATTTAGTGTTTCTGGATTGAATGTATTTGCCTAAATGTGCCCCTTATTTCAATTAACCTGAATGTATTTAGTGTTTCTGAACTGAATGTATTTGCCTAAATATGTCCCTTATTTCAATTAGCCTGAATGTATTTAGTGTTTCTGGATTGAAAGTATTTGCCTAAATGTGCCCCTTATTTCAATTAGCCTGAATGTATTTAGTGTTTCTGGATTGAAAGTATTTGTCTAAATGTCCCTTTTTTCAATTAGCCTGAATGTATTTAGTGTTTCCCAATTGTATGTATTTGCCTAAATGTGTCTCTTATTTCAATTAGCCTGAATGTATTTAGTGTTTTTGGATTGAATGTATTTGACTAAATCGTACCTTATTTCAATTAGCCTGATTGTATTTAGTGTTTCTGGATTGAAAGTATTTGCTTAATGTGCCTCTTATTTCAATTAACCTGAATATATTTAGTGTTTCTGAACTGAATGTATTTGCCTAAATGTGTCCCTTATTTCAATTAGCCTGAATGTATTTAGTGTTTCTGGATTGAAAGTATTTGCCTAAATGTGTCCCTTATTTCAATTAGCCTGAATGTATTTAGTGTTTCTGGATTGAATGTATTTGCCTAAATGTTCCCCTTATTTCAATTAG
This sequence comes from Typopeltis vanoorti, assembly GCF_054136105.1. Classification (NCBI taxonomy): domain Eukaryota; kingdom Metazoa; phylum Arthropoda; class Arachnida; order Uropygi; family Thelyphonidae; genus Typopeltis; species Typopeltis vanoorti. The sequence goes on from NC_143572.1 coordinate 69,751,837, forward strand.
CCTGAATGTATTTAGTGTTTCTGGATTGAAAGTATTTGTCTAAATGTGTGCCTTCTTTCAATTAGCCTGATGTATTTAGTGTTTCCGAATTGTATGTATTTGCCTAAATGTGTCTCTTATTTCAATTAGCCTGAATGTATTTAGTGTTTCTGGATTGAAAGTATTTGTCTAAATGTGTGCCTTATTTCAATTAGCCTGAATGTATTTAGTGTTTCTGAATTGAATGTATTTGCCTAAATGTCCCTTCTTTCAATTAGCCTGAATGTATTTAGTGTTTCCGAATTGTATGTATTTGCCTAAATGTGTCTCTTATTTCAATTAGCCTGAATGTATTTAGTGTTTCTGGATTGAAAGTATTTGTCTAAATGTGTGCCTTATTTCAATTAGCCTGAATGTATTTAGTGTTTCTGAATTGAATATATTTGCCTAAATGTCCCTTCTTTCAATTAGCCTGAATGTATTTAGTGTTTCCGAATTGTATGTATTTGCCTAAATGTGTCTCTTATTTCAATTAGCCTGAATGTATTTAGTGTTTCTGACTTGAATGTATTGCTTACCTGCACTTATTATTCAACGTTCATTGTTCGGCTCACCTTAATCTTTTATATTCCATTTACCTAAATGTATCCACTCTTTCAATTAGCCTGATTACGTTCATTAATTTCGGCTTGAATGCTATTATTATTGCCTAAATGTATTTATTGGTTCAGGCCTGATTGCATCGTATTAGTTGTTTCGATAGAATAATAATATATTTCAATTGGTGTGATATGTTGCAACTATTTAGATTAATACGATTAGAATTCTAATTAGAAATATTCTACTGGAATATTTCTACTGAATAAAATATTCTACTGAATAAAAGAACGAATAATAAAAATAAAACAATGGCTCCATGTTTCGTATATGGTGATGATGATGATGCGGTTTCATTTATTGCCGATATATTCAATGTTTTAGTACTCGCGTTTGAATAGCATGAGAAGCTGATGAATCCTAACCATATGTCATGCTTTACAGATCAATATCTCCTTACATTTGCGCCATTTAAAGAGTTCGCCAAGGCATCTAAGTTCAATCCAATTGTGTGTGTGTAGCACCAACAGAAATGACTGATATTATTCTTTTCATTAAATGCTGCCCGTTAGTTCTCTTTCTTTCTTTCTTTTTTACCGCTTTCTTAAGTAAGAGTTATATTTGAACGATCTTCTTTGACTGTTTTCATTTGATCTTTGTCTAGAAGCACCTCAGTTCTTTTTTTTTTTTCCAATTACCCGTTCGTTATTGGTAGGTTTCCTTTTGTCTGTTGCATTTTTTGTTCGTCTGGAAGCACCGTGCGTTCTCATAGGTGGACTGAAAACACACGTGCCTTTTGTCACGTGATTCTAATCGACAGGATATTCGCACAACGATGAATTGTATTAAGCGGAACAGAGGTCATCGAGATCCAAGTGAAGTTTTTACCTCCTGTGTCTTTAAAATTAACCGTGTCATCAGATCTCTCTCGGGAATCTGGGCGGCCATGTTTCCTGGCCAGTCGCCACACGGCCTGTCGTGACAGAAGATATTAATGATTCCCATATCAAGCTAAATTTAAAGGTAATTCCTTCGGATAATAGATCGACCAACTCGGATACCCAATTATAACTAATTACACTAAGGAGAATTTAATGTAACAGTCACCAGGGGAAACTAAGAGTGATGTAAATGACTATATCCGTTACCGCCACCCCGCATGATTATAGTCTCGCTCCCACAACCTGCCCTCCGAAGTACGGAGGTAATCTGGCCAACTTTGTACAGTGGGGGGAAAGTTTGTGAATCCCAGGAGCGTAAGGAAGCCCTCGCAATGGCATATGAAATATCTTTATTAAAAGATAGCAACGTACGCTCCCTCTGGCGAGCAATAAGAAAAGTACTTCCGAAATGTTCCATGTTAGTTATGAAATATTGGGCAATTATCTGTAAAAGGAACCAATAACGTTAAGTAGCTAGCTGATAGCATCTCTCTCTCTCTCTCTCTCTCTCTCTCTCTCTCTCTCTCTCTCTCTCTCTCTCTCTCTCTCAAGTCCTTCCTCATTATTTTATGGACTTTTTTTATGTGAATATCTCCTTTGAAAGGTGACAAACGCATTGATTATTAATGCCACAGGTGGGCCATGGCTTAGATAATCTGGAAATCCTCTTCTGGAGACCAAACATGAAACTCTTTCAATTCGTTTCAGGTCTCCGATAAGCAAGTTTGTGTTTAATAAGTGTGAAAGGATGTTGGTGAGTCTTCAGGCTCACCAGTATCCTTTCATGACAGCAGATTTAGATAGAACACTTCACAGCATCAATCTAAGAGCGACCGAACTAAACTAGATGACGTAGAATCTCTCTTGGAGATTAATCGCTGGTATAACTCAACAATAGTTTTGCATGAAGAATGGAAATTCATTTCTCAGTTTACCAGGTAGACTGAATATCGTGATAAGGGCAAAAATTGGCTTACATTTTAGTATAAACACGAAAATATGTTGATCTGTATTTATAGTGCTCCTATACTTTTAATAAGATAGTGTAGCTATCCGACACCATGTTCAGGTTAGATTATGGTTCATACATGTCCGTAAGGATATGTGTTTATATTATGGGATACTAAGGCAAGTGATATGAAGTCATTAGCTTCTTTATACGAGTTGCCACAGTCCTGAAAATAGTTCAGATGCAAACTCTGTTTGCCTATACTTCAATAAAGGATTAGATCAAGAATATAATTTCTTAGCATCTTTAATTTATAGTAAAACAAGTGAAAACATTTTCAACAACTTTTTCTAATTTAGAGTAATTTAATAATAAGTTGTAACACCTTTTGGCTAGTAGTATACAAAATTATGACTTCTGCATTTTTCAAACTGAACTAACTACTCAGTTCTACCAGTGGGTAGAACCGATGCTGAGAGTCAGTGATGAATGGGGTGAGCCTATCACCGAGTGGAACAGCGCTGAGTTAAAAGGTTCTTCGGATCACTTATTGTTGGGCGAGGTTATCTCTAAAAACTCATCACATCCTGTGGGATCTGATGAGTTTTTGGAGATAACCCTGCACTTAAACACCGAAGTGGTTGCTTTCCCTGAGATGTCAGAGGTTGTGGTGAGCTTGTCACTGGGCAGAGCCACCGCTAAGGGTTCTTCAGGGTGAGCTGTCATTGAATAGACTTATCGCTGAGTTAAATGATCCTTTGACCCTCTCACTGTCGAGTAATTTGGGGGATCGCACTAGTTTTGGAGAGGTATTTCACTTCCATAAAGGTCGAAACCGGTCTGGGTAGTGACCCTTCCCATAATGCATAGCATTATACATAACCGTAAGGATATGTGATTAGCATTATGGGATACTAAGGCAAGTGATGTGAAGTCATTAGCGTCTTTATACCAGTTGCCACAGTCCTGAAAATAGTTCAGGGGAAAACTTTGTTCGCTTACACTTGGATAAAGGATTAAACCAAGAATATAGTTTCTAGGCATCTTTAATTTATTAGATTATGGTTCATGTGAAGAGTAAAGTTTTATGCAATTTATCGATGAAAGTTCTGTAATTATTATAAAATTAGATGGGTTCCCGTTGTCTTTCTTGTGCAATAGTATCCTATGTTGGTAGTGTGTGTGTGTGTGTGTGTGGTCGTTTTCTGTTTTGTGGGACGAGCAACCGGAGCTTGTGGGGTAAAAACCCTCAATTACCGTATGAGACCACCTTTGATTGAAAAGTCCTAATAATTGTTCTTTGTTGCCTCTTAGCGGGATTCGAACCCAGATATTTCCACCCCAAAGACTCGGGGTCCAAATTATAATATGTTTTATTAAAAAGTTTATGAAATCAAATTTCATAAGTGATTATTGTTAAAAAGCTTTGAAATGAGGTTTGAACAATACTGAAATTATTAATCCTGTGTCGTTCTTAAAAGTTTCTTAAACCAAGTTTTATTATGAATGCTTTACAACGCCTTTAACGAAAGTATGCAACTTAGGAGATGTCATATGAAGTCCTTTATTGATAAATTGAAATCAAATGAAACCTGGAATAGATTCAGGGAAAGGATATGCAACCAAATTGCTTGAAATAAATAAATTAAAAAAAAAAGTAGCGATGCTCAGATACAGATTTTTCTTTTAATTCCTCAGTACTGTGACTTGTTTATTCATGACTACGTGTGACCTTTGAACCACCTGCCAGTTCTGAACTTTATTCCCCACCATTCGTTACAGCTTTTCACTCCATTTTTCTTTCTTTTTTTTGCTCGGTGTAACGATCTATCCTTCTGATTTACTAACTCTTATCTACAGAGCCTCGATAGCACACTTCCAGACAGGCCAGTGCATGGGTTAAGTTTGAGATAAATCTTCATTAAGGGTATCTTCTTTCTGAAGCTGCCTCCAGGGAATTTCTTTTGAAATATTCTGTGGACAACACAGCAAAGCCTTGGCAGTTTTATATGCGGGGAGTGTTAACTTATTTAAGTGTTCACTAAAGTGTAATCCTTATTTATTTATTTATCTGACAGTGGGCATAAAATATATTTAATATGATATGAAAATATTTCACATTTTGTCCCCCTCATTGCATTCAGATTTGATGCAATTTTAGTTTTATAAAAGTTAATCTTAAATACCCAAGCATGTAAAAGAGAAATAAATAAAAGTTTAAAAAATCCGTAGTTTCTTTTTTCCACCGTTAGGTGTCATCATATCACGTTAATAATATATAGCTAAACATAAGCTAAGCTATAAGTAAATGTAAATAAATCTAGTCTTTTTACATAATAGTTTAATTTTTCTTCGGTAGGTGTCGTTAATGATGTTAAGAATATAGAGCTACGTATATAAATTTAGCTGTAGGTAAATGTAATATTGTAAACATATTAATAATTTTACTTTTCTTCCGCTAGGTGTCCTCATATTATGCTAATAATATATAGCTAAACATAAGTTTAGATATAAGTAAATGTAAATAAAAACGTTTTTAAAAATATATATAATTAGTTCTCTTTTTCTCCGTTAGGTGTCGTTATATGTTAAAATATGTAGCTACATATATAAGTTTATCTATATATAAATTTAATATAACATGTTAATAATTTCACATTCATCCGTCAGGTAGCGCCATTTGATGTTAATTAATATATAGCTAAAACACGTAAGTTTATAAATTAATTTATGCAAATATAAAATGTTAAAAATATTAGTGGTTTTCCCCTTCTGATATTATTATTATTATTATTATTATTATTATTATTATTATTATTATTATTATTATTAAAATAAACAACTGTTTTTTAAAATATTAAAATAAGTCAATACGTAGTTCAGTGATAAAAAAAAAATGTTATCGAGTATAGTTTCTCTTTTTCCCCGCTAGGTTTCAGCGAACCCACCATCATTAACTACAACCATCAAAGCGTATTAATGTTCTGAAAAAATATTTGTTATCTATCTTTTTTTTATATGTTTGAATGCCTAGCATACTAGGTGAACGTTATTCTAGACCTTTTAGCTGGTCTAAGTGAGCTGCATTTTGAGAGAATTTTGGCCTTGAAAGATAAAGTGCCCAATATGGCTGTGAGTTTAATCTGTTTGGTGATATTTTCTCTGACTTGGGTCACTATTTAAATCAGATAAAATCTGCTCAAGGGGCTTTATGAGCTGCAAGCACGAAACACAAGTGAATAAAAAGTCGAGGTTCTTTTCATCTTTTGGTGGCAAATCATTTTATCGTGAACCTCTGAATGTTATCACCTGCTTTTCACTACTAAATACTTAATCATTCTCTCTCTCTGTGTCTTCTTTTTTTCCTGTAATTTTTCTCGTTTTTTTCTATGTGAATCAGTCTGTCTCTCATCCTGCACATCTACCAGTTTCACGCGAAGTAAACTCTTATTTTTTTTTCCATTTATTAATCTGAAACTAATTCTTATGAACTTTTTCATTCCTTCAATGCCCCCCCGCCAACTCCTTTTAGTTTATTATAAATAGCCAGAACCATTAAGATCCCGCTATTTTTTGTGTATCTTTCATTCTCTCAGAGGACTGTCCAAAGCACGCTCATTTTATCTTTCGCTGTTACTTTGCCTGGTGGCAAAACTCTGAGAAGAGGGGAAAAGAGCGAAACAACCCCTTGATGAAAAAGAAAGAGGGGGGGGGGGAAGAGTGCGCGATTGCTGCGATGACATTTGGGACCACCTTAACACACGTCTAAGTAGCGAAAGAAAGCGATCATCGAACATCAATGATGAGATGATTTATTGCCTCGTGGGATACTCTCTTCACTATCGGAAGAAAAGCGGGGGGGGACTTAAAGTTACCCCCTTTCCTCCCCCCAGTGGTAAACGCTCATCGTTCAAGGATAGTATAGGGACAATAATGAGAGATTTGTGGATTGCGTCAGCTTATGGAAAGTGTTTACAAAGATTTGTTTTAAGGGGATGGGGATGTGGAAGAATCTACAAATCTTAAGGAAAGCTAGAAATGGATAGAAAACATAAAACATTAATAGCACATGCGAGATCTTTCGAACACACTCACACAAGGTCCGCAGCTGTTAAAAAAAGAATGAAAAAACTTGAGCACAAGCTTTCCAAGTTCCTGGACATTCTTTAGAGGTCATGCAACATCTTTTTTTTCTTTCTTTTCTTCTTCGTGATGCCTTTATTTGCTCTGATTTTTTCCCAACCAAAGGTTAGTTATAAGAAGACTCAGCCTACTTAGAGCCTTCGACCTTAATTACTATCGTTTTTCTTTCTACTTTTTTTTTCTTAGAAGAGTAGAGGTAGTTTATTTGTATTCACTGTTTTTTCTAAGATGCATTTCTTAGCTTTTTTCCATTATATTTTGAAGAGTTTTTAATAAAAAAAAAAGTATAAATAACATCACCTTAAATATGAATGCAAGCTGATTATTTTATTAGAAGTATTCATTGAAATTCTTCCCCCACTTCATAACAAAGGTTATGAAGCTTTTAATAGCCCTTAAGTGCAGTTTATGAGGGCGAATTATGCCAACCCTATTCTAGGGGGTGGAGTAAATAAATCTCGTGTTATGTACTACCGTATGCGCCCACCCAGCTGAAAGTGTGTTACTGTCGTAGATCGATTTGTCTCCTAGTAGAGAGTTGAAATAATAATAATATTAACAAACAAATATTAAGAAAGCACCCCCCCTCCACTTTGCCACATTACCTTTATGATAACACAAAAGTGTACAATACAATACGTGCCTATCAAGTAGTATAAAGGAACCCGACTCTAGATATCGATGTACACTCATGAGCCAAAATATTATGACTACCTCTGCACCTAGACTGAATGATTGCTGGAAATAAGCCGATGATGGCAATATTTTGGTACGCGTATTGTTGTTATGGACATCACTGGATCCTATCATCCCCATTGAACACATCTTCACTTCTAATTCTTATCCAGAAATTGTTTCAGAAGACGTGATGCCCCGTGGTCTAAAGCTCGCATTCTGTAACCATAGTTTCAAGCACATATTAAAGCTTTCTTGGTTCCCAATTCTCCTGGTTTGAATCCTAATCGAACGTTTATGCAATCATGTGGCATGCAGTATCCGGCGGTCAACACCATTGTCTCCAGAACCTCTTACCCGTTCTTTTTGATACTTGGTCCAGTTACATCAGGACAGTTGGTGGGGTTTGCTGGGATCAATGTCAAGACTGGTGCAAGCGGTTATCTCGGTCCAAAGGAGATCTAACATGCTACTAGATAGGTGGTGATAATCTTTTGACTCAAGAGTGTGTAAAGTTAAAAAAAAGAAGCTTTTTTATTTCATTATTAAAAATATAATCTTTTGCCAAGACGTTATCCGAGTGCATGGACAACTTGATTTTGCGTGTGTGTGTGTGTGTGTGTGTGTGTGTGTGTGTGTGTGTGTGTGTGTGTGTGTGTGTGTGTGTGTGTGTGTGTGCGCGCGCGCGCGCGCGCGCCACCGTTTTCTTTCCTGCTGTATTGATTGTATCTAAGATTGTTGTTTTGTGTACTGTTTATGTTCAACCACACACCAACGCAGTCTCTTTTAATTAGCGAGCAATCAATAGACGTTGGTCATATAATGCAGACGTCTAGACAGTAATAATCAATGATAGACTCTTTCCCACTGCATTAGGACCACGGGACAAAATTTAGTCTTTCCCAAGCACTACATAATTAACATAGAGAGAGAGAGAGAGATGCATTTTTCTTTCTGCAAATTTTAATTAATCGTTGTGTCTTCTTCGTTCAATTAAGGCATCTGTATATCAATCTGGTCTGTTGAAATTATGTAGAATGTTCGTGTGCTTGCCTCGAGTTCATTATCTGGTTCGTTTTCGTTGGTAGCACCTGTAAATGGAGTTGAATGATTACATCGGTCAGTTTCGCTGTGTGTGCGTGCGTGCGTGTGTGTGCGTGCGTGCGTGCGTGTGTGTGTGTGTGTGTGTGTGTGTGTGTGTGTGTGTGTGTGTGTGTGTGTGTGTGTGTGTGTGTGTGTGTGTGTGTGTGTGTGTGTAAAGAAAGATAAAAAGAAGAGTAAATTGATTCAAAAGAAAGAATGCCTAAATATTTTGCGATCCATCTTCTAGGCAATTTAACATTTTAATAAGATCCTTTATTGCTGTTTATCTGTGCACCAAGTTAAATTCTAAGTGGTTAAAAAAACAGCACAGCCATTACAGCAGTTGATGTGTACCTACATGTATCAGATCCGAGATTCAAGTGGAAGTGCATAAAAAGGAGTATATGGTTCTGGTAGCATGATATTTAGTCATATCGTTATGAAGATTGGCTTATAAACTACCGGGGGGGGGAGGACTGAAATGTTCTAATAAACACCTAGAACAAAAAGGAGGAGTTTGTGCAATAAGGGAAAGACTTTTTTACCTCAGAGGGTGGTTGCAAATGATGCAGTGGTATTATAACAAGCGCATAACGCTTGGGAGGAAATATGTAAAATAATGTGTAAGTTACACGGTTCTACCTCAATATATATATATATATATATATATATATATATATATATATATATATATATATATATATATATATATATAAATAACAGCAATAGCCAATATATATATTGGCTCTTGCTGTTACCCTCCTGCCATGATCAGAGCTTTAATTTAATAGCTCAATAACACCTTATCCCTACACTGTCCTCTACAGATAACGGAAGATGAAAAGCATTCTTGCTTCGCCCCTTTAAGCCAGTCCTTATAAGGAAACACCCTTGAACCATCAAGCCATTGAAGAAGTCAGGAAAAAATCCTCACCTTCCCGAAAGCTACAGACCCATAAGCCTATTATCCAGCCTCGGAAAGGTAACAGAGAAAGTGATCCTCTCAAGATTCCAAGCAGAAACAGATAAGTTAGGAATTTTGCCTAATGAACAGTTCGGCTTCCGTAAGGCCCGTAGTACAGCTCAGCAAGTGCACCGGCTGGTAGAAATCATTACTAAAGGTTTCAACTGGAAACTCAATACAGCTGCCATCTTCATCGATGCAGAGAAGGCGTTTGACCAATTATGGCATCAAGGCTTTCTCTACAAACTGATAAAATTTAATTTTCCAGTCAGGCTAATAAAGGTAATACATTCTTACCTGAAAGACAGATACATGCAGGTCAGGGTAGGCGAAACGGTTTCGACCAGACGCAGGATCTCGGCAGGCGTACCTCAAGGATCTCTTCTGGCACCTCTATTGTTTTCAATCTATGTAGCAGACATCCCTCTGAACCCAAAAAACAACATTCACTGCATTATATGCAGATAATACTGCACTGATGGCAAGATCACTCAGCCCAAAACTGGCAACTAATAGATAAACTAGCATACACACTTTAGAAAAGTGGATGGCAGACTGGGGGATCCAAGTTAACCCCCAGAAAAGCTCAGCCATACTGTTTACTAGAAAGAAAATCCATACCATGGAGGATATTAATTTATTGGGAGTAAAGATTCCATGGCAGACTGAAGTTAATTATCTTGGAGTGATTCTTGATAGTAAACTCCTATTCAGCAAACATTAGTTACATTACCTCAAAGACATCCAAAGTCAGCACAGCTCTACCCTATGATCAACAGACAAAGTAAATTGGACACGCAAACAAAATTAACAATTTACAAGATGGTAATTCTACCGGTTATCACTTATGCATCCCCAGCTTGGAGCCACACCGCAAATTCAAACATTCTAAAACTTCAGAGATTACAGAATAAGTGCCTGAGGAGGATTTTGGATGCCCCTTGGTTTATAAGAAACGCCCAGATCCATAGAGAAGTTGATATCCCTTATATATCTTCCTTTCTAATAAATCTAGCTGAAAAATTCTTTACCACGACAAGTAACCATCTAAACTAGTTAATCAAGGAAGCCTCGGAATATAATGAAAAAGAAATCTACAAATTTAAAAGACCAAAGTCTATCTTAAGTTCAGCTGAACACAACTAACTTCACTGCCCTCAATGGGCGAGCATATAGCTCACAAATACTCCATTCAAAGTTCTTCCATTACAAGACAAAGGGGAATATGAAAAGCAATTTTGCTTCCCCCATCTAGCCAGAAATGTTAATGTTAACACCCTTGGAGGGTAATGGATGGCAATGCTATAGCCAATGACGTTCTAACTGAGGCTCGGCTATTGCTGTTACCTTCCTGCCATGATCAGAGCTTTAATAGCTCAATAACACCTTAGCCCTACACTGTCCTCTACAGATAACGGGGAAGATGAAAAGCATTCTTGCTTCGCCCCTTTAAGCCAGTCCTTATAAGGACTAACCTTGTATCTCTCCCCGGGCTAGCTCCCACTGAAGAGACATCAATAGCGGTCGAAACCGGTTGGAAGCTTGGGTGATGAATGGCTATGTTGTAGCCCATGAAGTTAACTGAGGTACGGCTGTTACACCTCAGATGAAACATGAGCATCTCTGCTTGGTGGTGGGGTGAGCCTGCCACTGGGTAGAGCCAACGCTGAGAGTTCTTCTCGGTGGTAGGATGAGCCTGTTACTGAGGGGAACAACGCTGAGTTTTTGATCCTGTGGGTCGCTCATTGTTATGTGATCCTGGAGATCTCACAAGTTTTTGGAGAGGTAACCCAGCACTTAAAGAAGGAAACCGGTCTGGGTGGTGGCCCTTCCCATTGTGCATTGCATTATACACGCCTGAAAGGAGGGGAGTGCTTTGCATTATGGGATACATACTAAGGCAAGTGATACGAAGTCATTAGCCTCTATATACAAGTAGCTGAGACGTGAATATATTTCACGCGCAAAAGTTTGTTTTGTTTCTTTGGGAAAAAAGATTAAAACCAAGTATATAATTTCTTGGTATCTTTAACGTATATTACACCCAAGGTAAAAAAAAAGTTTCTATATAAAGCAAGAGAGAAGAATTCTATCTAGAGACAAAAAATGAGGCAATAACATAATTAAAATACGTAACACGAAAGAATTAAGGAAGTAGAGCTGACGGAAGGGATGAGCAAGTGGTGATGCAGTTCTTATCAACAAACTCATCACGTGTGTGGGCGAGCTTCAGTACCGTACCACGTACAAGGCTGGTTTCTTTCTCTTTTTTTTTTTTTTTTTTTTTTTTGTGCAGACTTGACAGGTGTGGACACGATGATCGTTAGGTAAGTGCCTGTTACTCTATTGATTCTTTTTTTTCCCTTTCAGTGTCCGCAGAATCGATAAGTGTCTCACCAGCAAAGAAAACTTTGACACTTTGCTTACTCTCAACATCCGAAGAGAGCTTTTCTCGAGTTGAGAAAAGAGTGTTTCTTAGAGTGAAGTTTGGAGACAAGAAATTGGTGAAGATGAAATGTTCACTTTTCATTAGGATCGTTGAAAAAAAATGTTAACAGAAAACCGAAGTACTCAAACTCCTCACAATCCACTTTATTGACATATCGAGAATTGCACCTTGGGAACACAAAGTCTCTCTTTCGGTCTATCTCTCTGGTTCCGGTGGTTTCCAAGACTCAGAATGAGAATATACTTCATCGAACAGGACGTAACACTTGCTTGTCAGTGATCTGCTCGGGTACATCAACACTGTGCCGTGATTATGTGTTTATTGTAAGGAGGGATCGTCAAATAAACAGGAAAGAGAGAGAATAAAATAAAGAATAAAGATCAAGAAGGAAACAGAAAAAGTAAACAAAAAAATAAGCGGAATGAGTGAATAATTAAGAGAGGGGGGGGGAAGAGAATAGAAAGGAGGGTTAGTAGGAACAGGCAGGGCCCCGAGAGTATCTGATGCCCCTAGGCAAAGAAAATTTAGGCGTCCCCATACATTTTCTCTCTGTATATATTTTATCATACTCACACAAGCACACGTACACCTACACATGTGGATATTTATAAAAATAATAAAGAAAGGCGAAAATAATGTAGGATCATCAGCGAGCACCAGGATGGCTTGACTTATTTCAGTTTTTTATTATTAATCAAGGTTTTACTCATTTTTTCGAAGGTTTTAATTTTTTCCCCGAACTATGTAACAAAATCTGGTGCTCCGAAGTCTTAACGCCCTTAGGCGATTGCCTAGGTTCACCTCATGATAAAATCGGCCCTGGGGACAGGAAATATTGATGTTTATATTGATATAATTAGAGCATAGGGTACGAAAACAAACAACATTTGTCAGGTTGTGCGCTAAAGGCATGAAAGTACAAACAGTAGAGAGAAAGAGAGAGAGAGAGAGAGAAAGAGAGCGACAGAGAGATGTAAACCTGAAGAAAGACTGATAGGAAAACTGAACAAAAATACGGACGTATTAAAAGATTTAAAGTAGAATAGAGAAAAAAGAAACAACATTAAATTAGTAAAATCCATTCTTTGTTCCATTATCTCTCTCTCTCTCTCTCTCTCTGTGTTGAATTTTTCTCCAATTTCTGAACTGCTTCCTTTTGTTTATCTTTCTATTTCTTTCTGTCTTTTCTTTGTTCTCCAGTTTTTGCCGTTTTTCTTTTTCTGATTTCTAATTATTGTTTTTTTTTCTATTTATTTCTCCTTTCTTTCTCTCCCCCTTCATATCCATTTTCCTTCGTCCTTTTATTCTTCGTATTTCACCTCCTACTATCTTTCTTGTTATCTTTCTTCCTTTTTCGAATTTTCAGTCGTCGCATATTTCTGGCATTTTCTCTTTCTTCTCTCCTATCACACACAGACTCTCTTTTTCTCTCTTCTTTGAGTGTTCTTTTTTTTTTCTTTCTTTCTTTTCTCTTTTCACACGCTTTCTGTTTATTTTTCTTTTCTGCCAATCTCTTTCTGTCCACTTCCTTATAACCCTTTTGATAATCAGACGGATTCGTCAATCATCATTTATAAATGAGCTCCTCCGTAAACGCATTTGGAAAAACAACGGCTCCCTTCGATGGAAAAAAAAAAAAAAGTCCGAATTCGGTTCTCGTCATGTCGAAAAAAATCTTTATGTAAAGTGTTTATTATATCAAGCTAAGTTAGCTGATCTCATATGAAAGAAGTATACGTTTCCCCCCCAAAAAAACTCTGGTTTTTCCTCACGCATACATGAAAATCGGCCAAAGAACACACGCAGTCAGTAGAAAAATAACGTAAGTGGGTAGTACACGGCGCATGCGTGGATAGCGGATTACGTAGTTTATGGGTAAGCAGTAGAAGCTTAGTGTGAAGATGGAGAAGGTGAGTTGTGTGATGTAGAGCAGCGCTTCCCAAACTGCTGGCCGCGGCCCCCTTGGGGGCCGTTAGTTTTGTTGAGGGGGGGACGTGAAATAATGGAAACAAATTTAAAATGTTTTAAGACTAATTTTAAAATGAATTTCCAGATTATCAACTCCTTAGTCCACCAACCCTATCAGAAAACTTTCTTTTGTTTATTTGTGTTTTTATTCTCAGTAAAAACTCATCCTTAAGCTGTCTTCTTTCATCTGGCTTTCTTTCTTTATTTATTAGTCTCGATCAGTCTGCGTAGGCATCTATTTCTCTTCTATACGTCTTAAAATTGGCGAGAAACACATTTTTTTTTTCCGCCTTGCAAACCGTTCGACATGGGAACATCTGTGGAACCGCTCATGGGATTCGCTTTGTGCTGGAACAGCTGGTCTGCCAGTCTTGGACAAAACGCGGTGTTCTGTTTGTGTGAAAACGAACGATAGAGTAAATACGATATGCGAACAATACATTTGCGTAAACTTCCCCCGAGTGTGCGATGCCTCATTACTGCAGTAGTGCACGAAATGTCAAGCGTCGTGATAAATGTGGGCGAAATTAGATCAGTGTCAGACACGCAAATCTCTTTAATAAACTCCTAACGTTTCTAATTATTCACTTTTTTTTGCTTTATTAATATGTCTTCTGGATGTGAAGGTGTTGTGTTTACTGACTATTATTTAAAAAAAAAACGATTGTGCCAACTACGTTCGCTGTCCTGAAATCTTTCATTACATTCACGTGCATGCGATTTCAATAATTTGCTTTAATTGTTAACGTTTTGATGTTAATTTATATCTCTGGCTTTTCTATTGTTGCGATCAAGACACCACCTAGCGGACGGAGCGCTGATGAAGTAACTCGGGTAAAGAGAAAAAAAATAATTTTCCAAACGAAATTAAAGTCAGACGAAAAAAAAAAAAAAAAGATGAAGAAACAGACAAAATGTAAAGAAATATATAGAAAGAAAAATAGAGAGAAAAAAATAATAAAAATTCGACTTTTGAGTTCTAACTAGGTTTGGGTTTAAGTTTGTCACCATGAGGAGTGCTGATTTTCATTTTCTTTTGTGCTTCTGAGGTAAAAGTTGTGAAGACAGCTTCGTTACTGTAATCTTCATGTGTATCTAGTTACTGATGCTAGATATCACCTGTCCTCACGTTACACTAGCATCAGTAACTAGATGTCAGACACGTGTACTTCGAGGAAACTGTTGTATTCCTTGTGATAGATATTTCTTGATTAAACTTGGTCAATATATGCATTTCATTAGCTTGGACGAACTAATTAGCATTGAAAAGTACATATGAAATACGTTTTGTATATAAAATTAAAACAAGAATTAAGGTGAAAGATAGGGATGGCAATTCAAGCAGTGGTCAGCTGTTAGCTTCCAACGTAGACTGCACACGAGATGTTGCTCGGATTCGGTGACAGCGATTCTGATTTTCCCATGTGTTCCCTAAGTAAAAACTCTGGATGATAGCTTTGGCAGTAATGAAAAGAACGGTCCACATTCTGTGTCTCCTATTCTCCCTATATAGTAGAATGCTATAGTATTCTACAGTTTTAAACCTTACAAACGAGCGAGAGAAAGAGAAAATTCTGTTAGTTGATTGAGAAATGCAAGCTACCAGATTGCTCTCAATGTACACCAACTATCAGACCATCGTTAAAGTTTCCCTATATTATTTCTAAACCTCTCTCTCTCTCTCTCTCTCTCTCTCAGCAACAGATCGTCGGCGTTCTGTCCGCAATTAACGAGAACGCAACGCAACTGGGGGCACTTCTTTAGGGAGCTGGCAAACACAGCATCGGACATCCTTCGATACACCAGCGACCAGCATTAAGCTAACCTTTCTTATTGTCGTACGAACGTCTGAACCCTCGTCCCTCTAATTAAAGGAATTTGATATGAACTGGTGGTAAGTGTGAACTGTTTCATTTAGCGGAGAAATACAAATTAGCCGCGCCCTCTGAGGTTGAACAGTGTAATTAGTATGCGGCAATTAGTTCGAATTAATTTTCCTGTCTTCCAGCTCCCAGAGGAGATAGCAAAATAGGAGCTGTGTAGCAAAGTGTGCAGTGTAAATGTATCAACCCTCTCCCCCCCCCCCTTCTGTCATATTCTCATTAATTACCTTGCAAATAACGCAATGCTGAACTTTCAAAGATAAGGTTAATTAGCATAATAAATGCCGTTTTTCCTGCATGAGTCACAGTAATGCAAAGGAGTTAGCCGGGAAGGATTCAGAGAATTACTAGCTTAATGGAAAATGTTGAGGAAGATCACGTTAATGATCTTGTTAGACGAACACGAAAAGTTCCAGCACATAAAAATTCATCTGTAATGCTTAGAATTTTTATTTCGCTGTCGTCAAATAAGGATTTAGGAAATTAATTTGGTCACTTCTTTACAGAAGAATCTTACTCGCTACAACGTTTTCTTTTTTTTGGCTTTAAGAGGAAGGGAGTGCATGAAGACGGCAAATTCTTCGGGGAGAAGTTTGGATTGAGAAGGCGGAAAAGACCTCAATTAATGAAGACAGAATATTAAAATTGACTTTTCCATCTTACAGATGAAACCGTAACGACAAAAACACCCTCATTTCATATCCACTTAGCTAACACTCCTTTGATGTCAAAGTCTCGAATAGAAACGTTTGTAGTTTTCCTTGGAATCAATAGAATCACATTCCATGAATGTCTTACGACGAAAACCTCCAATCGAAGAACCATTAATTAAAGTTATAATTTAAATAAAGAATCATTTACTAGTACCAACGCATTACGCTCGTCTTAGTCACCAACAAACCAAGCTCTGTTATTATATGCACAACACAGTGCATGCGATCATGTTCACAGTATGTTTATAGAATAGTTTGGTTTCGTATAAATAGAGCAATATTTAGTTTGTTTTATTTTTTGGGGGGTGCATACGCATTTGAGTTTGGACATAACTTTGACACTAGATTGCTAATAAAGTTCTAATTATTTTAAAATAAAAATGTACGCCATTGAATTGCAGTGAACATTGTTTTGTGCTTATCCTAAATTGTAAAATGCCAGTAAAATCTATCTGGACTTCAAAACAAATTACGTATACTGGCATAAATACGGACAAAGCAAATATATATTTGTTGTTGTTATGTTCCATCCAGTCGTTTTCGACTCCTGGTGATTCTATGAACATACGCTCTCCATTCAAATCTGTCCCTGGCCATATCTTTCAGAATTTCCAAGCACACTCCGGTTGTTTCTTTAACTCCATCCACCCATCTAATTCTTGGTCTTCCTCTTCTCCTGCTTCCATCAACTTTAGCAAGCATCATCATCTTCTCCAGACTCATTTGCGCGCATAATATGTCCGAAGTACGACAATTTTTGCTTGATGATCATCGCTTTGAGGGAGCAATCTGACTTTATTCTGTCTATCACTGATTTACTGGTTTGCTTTGCAGTCCATGGTGTTCTTAGTAAGCGTCTCCAAACCCATAATTCAAATGCATCCATCTTCCTTCTTTCACCGTTTCTCAGGGTCCAACTTTCACATCCATACAGTCCCATAGGGAATACCATTGCTTTCACGATTCTGATTTTTGTTATGAGACTAATATCTTTAAAGATTTTTCTTAAATTTGTCATTGCTTTCTTTCCAAGTAATAATCTTCTTAGAACTTCTTCAGTACAATACGCATCTTTATCAACTTGGGATCCTAGAAGCACCAAATTTTCTCCCCATCTACTTCAAAATCATTAAGTTCACATGTTGCCATAACGTTTGTCTTTTTGAGGTTAAGTTTAAGACCACATTTATCACTTTCTTCTTTAACTTTCTTAATAATTTCCTCCAAATCTTCTTTGCATTCTGCTAGCAAGGTGGCATCATCCGCATACCTCAAATTATGAATATTTCTTCCACCAACAAATCTTGGAGAAACTGGGAATTCGGACAGCAGCTTCTTGTTCATAATAAAGATTCCAATATTTTTTATTTCTCTATTTTTATTTTATATATACACATCATGTATATATATATATATATATATATATATATATATATATATATATATATATATATATATATATATATATATATATATATATATATATATATATATATACATGATGAAATCCTAATTCTCTGGCGTAATTTTTTTACCTTTTTGAGTGGTGCAATACCGTGGCACTCAGGCTGAAGGCCACTGTTCTAGTAAGCCCTTGTCTTTCGAAACGTTCAACAAGGGGACAAATAAAATAAATTACTGTCCCCCTCTGGGGGCATGCAAATTAAGTGGCACAATGCTAAGGCAACCACTTCACACCACCCCTGACTGCAAAAGTAAGACTCCAACTCAATACGCGTGGGATAGATGACTCACCAGCCTTCTAATGGAATCTTCATGAGAATTCGGAGGCAGGGAGAGAGAGAGGGGGGGAGAAAGTGAAAGTAAACTCTAGAAACAATACAAATTCACTTACTTTATATTCCATCCATAAAGATACCAGACGTCAGTAAAAATGCACTCCAGTCGTTCCTGGTAAGCAAATATAATAAAACAAAAACATCTTGGTAGCTTAGCTGGTTGTCCTAATTTAGCAATGAAGCCTCAATTGAAGGTAGTCGCGTGAAAAAAAACCCATTCAGAGTGTTGTTTTTGAGTCGCATGCACAAAGACAATAACATCCACTCTCTCATAGTTTGAAATCACATGACAAATCACTAAATAAATTAAGGTGATCTTCTTCTATGTTCAAACATTTGTTCATATTTTAAACAAACATATCACATTCTTTGTGACACGTCCTTGCTTCAGATATTCTCTCCTCCCCATCACAAAATACATTTCAACCCTCACACTCTTTACAAATAGGTTGATCCGTAACCAAGGCAACCTATATTTATTATATGCCGCTTATTTACATAACATAAATATAAATACACGATCATAGTCAAGAGAGAAATTATGTTCATCGATTTATCTACCGTCAACAAAAAAAATAGCGTCTGATTCACTGGAATTATCACAAAACACCAATCGCCTTTAAAAAATCTTGCCAGTCGAATGTGTAATTTTTTATCTTGTAATTTAGTGTAATTTTTATTTTCATTTACTCATATTTAAGGGATGTGTCGTGTCATTTGGTGTTTGATGTGCAAGATGGCCATACTCCAGTGTTCTCAAAACAACACCAAAGAACTCGACTGTGTGACAAGTAGCGACTTAGGAAATAAAAAAAAAGTCGAAACTGTCTCAATCCAAACAGTTCTTTTTTTGTACGTCATTTGTGTGTGTGTGTGTGTGTGTGTGTGTGTGTGTGTGTGTGTGTGTGTACGTGCTACCGCACGAAAGTTCTTGGTGACGTCTCCGTACCAGTCCACGATATTTAGAAGAGATTATTCATTCCACGCAGTTGGTAATGTCAGCTACTTTGCGGAGTTAATAACGTGCATTAACTGTAGACTGTAGTCTCCGAAAAGGTAGAGAGGGTGACGTAAAACATCTTTAAAATTCTATAATCGTATAATTTCATTCTGAATCTCGCTAAAAATTATAATTTACATCGCTTGGTAGAAACCACGGATAATTGGGAATTCGCATTATCTTATATTTTCATATCAGTAAATGGTGCTCGCGTGCTACGAGTTATAGAAATCCATTCTGTGTTGTAAAAGGTAAAAAATCTCACGTTTACTATATAGAACTATAGCACGCTGAAAATCGCATATTAAAAAGCGCGTGCATTGATATTCGTAATCTGCAAAATTTGGTATTTTAATATTATGAAACCTACAAAAGTACTACTTCACAGATTAGCATCATCTGGATGTACAATTTAGAAATGTACAATTTAGCACAGAATGTTAAGAAACGTGCAAATTAATTAACATATTAATAATAAATGTTAAGAAACGTGCAAATTAATAAATGTACAAATTAGCTTTTGGATCTTATGAACACATTAGCATCTTGGATGGCTGAAATGTACAGTTTAGCAGTGAATGTTAAGAAACGTACAGTTTAGCAGTGAATGTTAAGAAACGTACAAATTATAATGTACAATTTAGCACAGGATGTTAAGAAACGTGCAAATTAATAAATGTACAAATTAGCTTTTGGATCTTATGAACACATTAGCATCTTGGATGGTTGAAATGTACAGTTTAGCAGTGAATGTTAAGAAACGTACAAATTATAATGTACAATTTAGCACAGAATGTTAAGAAACGTGCAAATTAATAAATGTACAAATTAGCTTTTGGATCTTATGAACACATTAGCATCTGGATGGTTGAAATGACAGTTTAGCAGTGAATGTTAAGAAACGTACAAATTATAATGTACAATTTAGCACAGGATGTTAAGAAACGTGCAAATTAATAAATGTACAAATTAGCTTTTGGATCTTATGAACACATTAGCATCTGGATGGTTCAAATGACAGTTTAGCAGTGAATGTTAAGAAACGTACAAATTATAACTAAATTAGTACTGGCTTGTTAATAAATGTACAAATTCGTATTTGGATGTTAATGAATGTACTAAATTATCATCGGGATGGTATAAAATGTACAAATTAGCAGTGAATGTTAAGAAACGTAAAATTTATTACTGGTTTGTTAATAAATGTAAAAATTAACGCCTGATTGTTACAAAATGTACAATTTAGTATTGTTTGTTTAAGAGAAGTGTAAATTAATACTGGCTATTATGAACTGTAAACAAATTGATATCATGATGTTATTAAATGGGCATGGGGGTGTTATGAACTGTGAAAATTGGCTCTTGAATGTTACGGACTGTACAAATTATCACTTGAATGTTATGAATGGCTTACAATAGCAACCAGATTCTTTTACGTAATGTGGTGTGAATGGAGACACCCTATGGTTTCATAATATTTAGATTCATAAGAATTATTTTTTTGTTGTTCTAAATAGCTCTTGAAGGGTAAGTACAAATGCTTGAATAGAAGTGGTGTATTTGTTGTCCATTTTAGAATGAATAAAAAGAATGTTGACTGTGATGTAAAAATAATGAAGAGAAATGTACGTATGTAGTTGTACTTTTTCACAAATCTTGCTATCTGAAACCACTGCTAATCATAAAATGCATTAGATTACAAGGAGAACAGTCTTACATCTTTATTTTTATTAATCGTATCTCTATAAGCATTGAGATTTTCTTGACACCGATAGCATTTCGAATTGTGCAGCTTTCAAACATTAGTAAGCATGTTGGCTTACGATAAAATCTAGGCTTACGAGAAAGAGTGACGTCGAATAAGAATCAAAGCTAGATTTCGACATCCTGGACGAAATAAACGCACCGGTGATTTGAATTGTGATGCCGCTCTCATCATTTGCATACCTGGCTTATGAAACTTCATAAATCTATTGCAGTGACTTGTTCAAACATTCCGATAGGAAGACACTCGTGTCATTAATTATCTTTCATCCTTCTAATGTCATGCTAGTCTACGAGAAATCCTTCTCATAATCGTATCTTTAGTTTATGGAATATTGCTTGGCATCAGTTGCTAGGCATCCATCCGATTATTTATTCTCCGAAAGGTGGATGAACAGATGATCACTCTGATGTCCTCCGCTGCTTATTGAAGGGGGGGAGGTTGTTTGGTTTTGTTTATGTGTAGAATATTCTGTATAGTTTCTTCTTTGTAGAAAAATACAAAAAAAAATAAGAAACTCTTGCTACCAACAAAGTTGAATTTTATAAATCTTACAACAGTCTGACTGAATAAAATATGGAAATGAAGCGGAAGAACCGTAAGAGCAAGAAACTCGGTTCGGTAAACACATGGAAAAAGGATGTCTTAATAATACGACTACCTACTTCTAGTAAGATTATAGAAAAAGTTTAGATTAATTCACTACATGCGAAAATCTTGATTTTGATTTAATATTATAACAAGTATGGATGAAATCTAAAGAGAACGGTGGGGAAAAATATTCACAATAGTTTATTATTACTTGCTGAAGTCTGTAAAATATTCTACAATTATAAGAAACTACAAAAGGTATCTGTTCCTAAGAAATATAATAATTTATTATTATTAATAATTATGTATGCTTGATATAATTCCATTATATAAGAAAATATTATATTATAAACTAGAATAACAAAAGGTATTGTTTCGAAGAAATAGGTATCTTCTGTATTTATCCACAACAATTGTATTTATTCATTATTGCCAAAGAAGAATATTCCTATTGATTGTTGGATGGTTTAGCTGAACACATATTGTTGACCTCTTGCTTCAGAACTATCTGTTGTCCTCGTGTCTTGAATCAATTTCTTTCATAGATTGTGGGACGAAAAATATTTGTTATTAAGCGTGATATATTGTTATTCAATATTTATATGTTATTGATTTAGTTTGTTAGTTTTGGAAGTTAAGTGCGAAAAAATATTGTGCCGTTATTTTTATACAACAGAAAAATATTGCGACAGAAGATCAAAAAGAGCAACGCATTGCAGGAAACTGTCCCTATGCGAATAGTCAACAAATATATTAGAACAGTAGACAGGGAACCAATAGATATTGTTCCAATATTGCTTTATAAATCAACTGTGCAGACAAACTATTGGAACAATAAATACACCATTTACAAAGACATGCATTCGAGACAAGCGGCTTTCGTAGTTCAGTCAGTATAGACGAAGCTCTTTGGTCGGAAAGACCTGGGTTCGATTCCCGATATTGACTTGAAGAAACTTTATCTGCTAAAGATGAGTTAGCCAGTCTCATACGGAGGTTAGTTTTTTTTTTTTTTACTCGGAAACTCTGGATTTTCGTCTCCCAAGAACAGACAAAGCGGACCCTTGAACACACATGAATTACAGTCATGAATACCCCCCAGACATAAGCTGGTCCCGAGCCCGGATAAAATTGAAGGGGGTGAGGGAAGTAATGGCGAACTATCCTGTAAAAATCTCACCAGGAATACTTTGTGGGCAATGCCTACGAAGTCGCCTACGGTCGGAAACGACTGAAAAGGGGGAAACCACCAGCACCATATTCGAGAGAATAAACATACAACAATCGGCAAATATTAGAATAAACAGACAAATGTCAGAACAAACTTACAATAATACTACACAAATATTGAAACAAGCACACAACAATGCCATAAAAATACTAGAATAATAAATAAAACAATACAAAGACAACAACAATTGACTAACAAATTTCAAAATGATTGAAATGCAACAATATACAAGTGCAAACACTAGAACGACACTATCGAATATTCTAAAAGCAAAAACGAATGCAAGGAAAGCAATAATAGAACAACCAGTTAATTAACAAAATAGAGTAATGAATACAAAGGAGTAATGAATACAATAGAACAACCGTTTCAAGAACAATAGATAAAATAACATTATACAGAGAAATCAGAACGAACATACAACAAACAGTATAAAGTATAGATATACTAGAATAAGGATGCAACAACAATAGAGGAATACTAGTCCAATGATACAAGAGTAAGAGGTAACACAATACTGGAAGAAATTCTAGAACAATAAGATAACAGCAATGTACGCATATAAGAACAAAGATACAATAACAATAGTCAAATATTAGAACATAGATGCAATAATACAACACGAATAGACAAATACTAGCACCACATAAATAAAAAATAGACAGGTAGAAGACCAATGAATACACACAATAGACAAATATAGGAGTAATGAATGCAAACAATAAACAGGTAAGAGAACAATAAATACAAACAACAGAAAGGTAGATGAACAATAAATACAAAAAACAGAAAAATATAGGAATGATGAATACAAACAATAGACAGTAGAAGAACAATAAATACAAACAATAGACAAATATAGGACTAATGAATACAAACAATAGACAGGTAGAAGAACAATACATACAAACAATAGATAAATATAGGAGTAATGAATACAAACAATAAACAGGTAAGAGAACAATAAATACAAACAACAGAAAGGTAGATGAACAATCAATACAAAAAACAGAAAAATATAGGAATGATGAATACAAACAATAGACAGTAGAAGAAAAATAAATACAAACAATAGACAAATATAGGAGTAATGAATACAAGCAATAGACAGGTAGAAGAACAATAAATACAAACAATAGACAGGTAAAAGAACAATAAATACAAACAATAGACAGGTAGATGAACAATAAATACAAATAATAGACAGGTAGAAGAACAATACATACAATAGACAAATATAGGAGTAATGAATACAAACAATAGACAGGTAGAAGAACAATAAATACAAACAATAGATAAATATAGGAGTAATGAATACAAACAATAAACAGGTAAGAGAACAATAAATACAAACAACAGAAAGGTAGATGAACAATAAATACAAAAAACAGAAAAATATAGGAGTAATGAATACAAATAATAGACAGTAGAAGAAAAATAATTACAAACAATAGACAAATATAGGAGTAATGAATACAAGCAATAGACAGGTAGAAGAACAATAAATACAAACAATAGACAGGTAGAAGAACAATAAATACAAACAATAGACTGGTAGATGAACAATAAATACAAACAATAGACTGGTAGATGAACAATAAATACAAACAATAAACAAATATAGCAATAATGAATACAAACAATAGAGAGGTAGAAGAAAAATAAATACAAACAGTAGACAGGTAGAAGAACAATACATACAAACAATAGACAAATATAGGAGTTATGAATACAAACAATAAACAGGTAAGAGAACAATGAATACAAACAACAGAAAGGTAGATGAACAATAAATACAAACAATAGACAAATATAGAAGTAATGAATACAAACAATTGACAGGTAGAAGAACAATAAATACAAACAATAGATAAATATAGGAGTAATGAATTCAAACAATAGACAAATATAGGAACAATAAATACAAACAATAGACAGGTAGATGAGCAATAAATACAAATAATGAACAAGTAGTACAGCGATAGATATAAACCATCAACAATAGACAAATACAAGAAAACTAGATACAAACAATAAACAAGCGATATAACAATAAATACAAACAATGAACCAATACGAGAATAATGATTATAATAAAGAGCCAAGAGGCTAAAATAATGAGGGATTTATTATTCCCTTAACTTAAGATATAAAAGCAACTGAGTCGTGAAGGAATAATAGGCCAATATTGGAACTGCAGATACAGCAAGAATAGTTAAATCTCGGATGTTCTTGTATTCTGTAGAGTCCCACCATTCTTGAAATTATTTACTACTCATTAGCTAACGAGTATTTTTCATGCATTGAATTGTCGAATATATTTCACGTCACAAAAAAAAGTCTCGCAATTTTTCATGAAATAACAACGGTATGTTCCCAGAGCGGTGATATCCTATGTACGGATATACAGAACGACAAACAAAGTGATTTTAACTGATCTTTTCCCAAAAAAGTGGAAAAAAATCACCTAAAACTAACACCGTTTGAATTTTGTGTCTTCAGACATCACACCTAAGTTAGTACTTAGTTTCGCAACTCCATCAGATGTGTAATGTCAAAACAAACAAACGAAAAAAACTACTTTGAAAATATCTTCCTTAATTCTTAAATTCCCTGTTTTAAGCGTGCCTTTCTGGTTATTTATTTGACAAGATAAGGTCCTCCGGTAACGGATAATGCACGTGTTACAGAGAGATAATTTGTACGTATCTTTTAAAACCGTCTTTCAGTAGTGCAGTCATTTATCAAAATCTGGGATTATTAATGGAAACAAATCGAAGTCTTTGAAGAGGCCCACGCTCCCCTCCCCCCCTCCCTCCTCCTACAATTCCCCCCATCTTTTCTAAACCCCCCTTCTCCTCTTTCTCTCCCCGCTCCCCACTATGATAGCAAACGATTTTCAAGGATGTACACATTGTATACTTCACGAGCGTGAGGCAGATCCTCTCCTATTTGAGGATGCAGCTGGTGTCGCCTCTTGCTTAATTCGGAGCGAACAGATAATGTTGTGCAAGACGGGAGAAGTTGAAAGATAGAAGGCTGGCAGTTCTCATTAATGGAGAGAGTGATGGCTATGAATAGCAGATGGATACGCTGGGAACTAGTTAATCATGTGAAGTGCCGCAGGTAAGGAGATACCCGAATATTGCAGGCTATTTCAGCTTATGAGAGATGTTTACAGAGTAAACATATCTCGACAAGGAAAGCTCACAGAGACGACAGAAGGAATAAAAAAAAATCTCCATCTACTGTTTGACGGAAAAATTGCCTATCTCTTAGGAGGTTAGAAAACATGCATTTAGAAACATCGATAATATTACAAAGCGTGTTTTCAAAAACTCCCTTTCTAAGCGTATTTCTATTTCGCTTTATCTTGCTAATTCCTTTTTTTTTATATAAGTTGGCTTACAAGTCGGAAAAGTTTCCATCAGTGGTCACTAGAGGTCGCTGTGCTGCTGACATGATTAATATGATTATTAATGTACTTACTGATGGCTGGCAAGCGTAGATTTGATTTCGTTGAAGAGTTAATATCTACTTGCTTACAAAGCGGACGTAGAGGGTGAGGATATTAATCAGAGAGGATTTTTCCAGTGATTAGGTTATGTCTGTTTTATGTTCAATTTTCTTCAACAAAATATAAGTTGCTTTACCGTTCTTTTGGCAGAAAAAAAAAAATTCTTTTTTACGCATGCGTGGTAAAGAAATTTAAGTACGGTGGTGTCTGTTCAGTTTATTTCGTACAGAATTCGACGGGGCTTTTTCCGATCTTCTCTCTATATTTTTATCTGCAGTAAATCTACCTACATTGGATTATCAACCTTGTTTTAAAAAATCTGGAAAAAAAGCATACCTTTTGCCTATCTACATTACATAAGCATTGACATCTGCTTATATTGGGTGTCCCAAAATTCACGCAAGAAGTAATTTTGATAGGAAACAGGTTTTTAATTAAAAATTGTAATTTTTGATTCATAAAGTATACAATATAGGATTATGCATGGAATAGCATATCGGGTAAATGACCTCCACGGTTTTGCTGGCACATACGCACTCTTTTGTCGAAATTTTCCATGACCGTTTTGCATAAATGTGGCTGAATTTCGTTGATACAGCGCTCAATTTCCTCCCTCAAGGCGTGGGTGGTCGTGGGCTTGTTGGCATAAACCTTAGACTTCAAAACACCCCAAAGAAAAAAGTCCAACGGCGTTAAGTCACATGATCTGGGCGGCCATTTCTGATCACCAAAACGGGAAATTACACGACCAGGAAATGACTCATGCAGTAATTGAATTGCTACTATGATTGGGCTGTATGGCATGTGGCACCGTCTTGTTGAAACCACATGTCGTCTACATCTGTATCTTGCAATTCAGGCACAAAAAACTGGATTATCATGTCCAGATAGCGAGCACCATTAACTGTTATTGCCTTAGCAGCCGCATTTTCGAAGAAGAATGGACCGATGATGCCTCCAGCCCAAACTCCGCACCAAACAGTGACACGTTGTGGATGCATTTGTTTCTCAACAATCACTCGTGGATTTTCTGAACCCCAAATGCGACAATTTTGTCGATTAACGAAGCCATCAAGATGAAAATGAGCCTCATCGCTGAAGATGATTTTGTTCGAAAAATAAGCATCCACTTGTTGTTGTTCCATAATCCATTCAACGAACTCTCTTCGTTGTGTGTGGTCATTTTTAATAACCCTGAACTGTCAGCTGTCACGCTGTCTTTTTTTTCTCGTTGGCAACACTTTACCGCACAAATGGCGCTAAATTTAAATCTACCGTGAATTTTGGGACACTCTGTACATTCATAAATTAAGCCTAACAACAGAATTCACGTATTTGAACTTCGATAGATATGCACGAAATCGTTTCAAGTACTCAAAAAGGTTTTAAACCAGCAGTACACACTTCCCCCATCTTTTCCCAACCCACATAAATTAACTGTGTTTTCCCGGTGTTCTTTCCATTAAAAATCTCATTAGTTTTCTATATCTAAACGCATCTGACTGAAGTGAATGTTTAGCAAACAATTAAACCTCTTCTATCAAATTCATCTGTGTGTTATTAAAACGAACTAGTAATGGCTACACACGCACACCTATAGAGAGCAAATTGAGGCTGGAATCTTCTAGAAATTTTTGTAATAATCTTTTTTATCTTCCTTTTGTGATTCTGTTTTTCTCCTGTTTGCTTGTTTATTTGCGTTAATTTGTCTGGGGAGTATAGGGAAAAAAGCAGATGCTACCTTTATTATCTTTCAGTCCGTGTTCTTCTACCACCGTATTTATAATGAATTTATACGAGTAAATAGTTCCTTTGTTGGAAATGTAATGTTTTTCCAGCTCTACTTAATGAAGACTATATCTACATATCGTATGCTCATTGTATAAGATATGTTTTTATTGATATTGTCAGTCTTTTAAATGCTTACGATTCAAAACAAGGCGTCTGTTTTGCTACAAATGATCAACATTAGGCAAAGATTGCCTCGAATATTACCGTAATCACATAGTAACAAGTTTGTATTTCGTTTAATGTAAATTTTATGTCACATAAAATGAAAATGCGGCTTAACCTTTGATAATTTTTGTCTGTCTTCGAGATATGCCAGGCACGCGAAGCTAAGTGTGCATATGGGGGGGACACAATTTATGATTCCAACCACACTCGTCGCTTCTACATCTCTCCTTTGCGACTATCGTCATAAGTGAACACTTTAGTTTAATGAGAGTAAATAAACCATCGCTTAGCTGTTATCAGCAAGACAGCAAACTTCCATTAACAACGTATAACATCAGAAGATGTTTTTATTTGGTATTCTTCTTACTAAGGTACTAAGATGGTATCTTATAAAATCTTAGTAATTAAGGAGACAAACACCTACACACACACACACACACACACACACACACACACACACACACACACACACACACACACACACACACACACACACACACACACCACGGAGAGTCTCCTGAAATCGAAATGAAGATGTGTCTTCCGATTGGTGAACATCCTGGAGGGTGGATAGCGATGGGGGGGGATGACTGAATTTGTCTTGACGTTGCCCCTTCATCATAGTGTCTTGCAATATTTGTTTCTTTCTAGCAGACTTAATTTTTGAGGCGATCCGCTGGTGAAACCAGCCTAATAGCTTCAAATTGCATTGGAAAGCTTTTAACTATTAGTCACAAGTCTCGACAACTGTTAGCGACACTTCATTTATGTCTTTGCTCAGGTAAGTCTTTTGTTTCAGGTGTATTTCTAGCAGTCATCAGACTAAGTAATATTTATTTATTGCCTAGATGGCGCTTTTGTTCTCCTCAGAAGCACGAAAAAGCGTTTTAAAAATTTGTACCGGTCCCTCAAGTAGGCTGGTGCATTTGGTTTTCTCTCTCCTCCTACTGAGAAAAGAGTTCATCAATCTTTCTTTATCGAACCTGCTTGGAAATTAGTGTTTCGAGATATTTCGCGATACGTTAAAAAGGAGAGGAGCAAGAGTGTGTTTACTGATGGAGAGGAGCACTGGGACACATAAGGGATGAAAAATAAGCGATGTACATAGTGGAAGAGGATGGCAGATGTGGATCAAGATGAAGGATACGTAATGTTGTTAAAGATTATTATTTGTACGGCTATTATAGCCTGATTTTATTTAGGAATGTCCCTTATTTTAAATACATCGGCTTTTTTACTCAAGAAATTTTTAAAAATCGAGGAAGAAAATTTTGTACATACCTTGTTTAGATGCTAGGATGACTTCATTCTCCATACTTCTCCATGCTAGCATCTAAACAAGGTATGTACAAAATTTATGTATATATATATATATATATATAAACAAGCTTTAATGACTGATACCGAAACGATGAGGAAATTATCATCACTATAGCGATACCAGAATTTTGGCTTAAGGTGGAAAGGAGTTAATAGCTTTTTCTTCAAAATTATTGAGAAATATATCTGCGAGAATCGGAGAGAGCAGGCTTCCCATGGCCAGACCTGAGTTTTATAAGTAGATCTTATTGTCATATTTGAAGTATCCTGACTTTATGCAATGGGAGAAAAGAGCAAAGAGTGTTTTTGATAATTTGTTCTTAAGAAGATCGAGAACTTCTTGAGCAGGTACAGTTGTAAAGAGAGAAACAATTTCGAAACTGGCCATTAATCTGTTTTTTTTTTAAGTTTGATGCCCTTGATTTTAGAAACAAAATCTGCAGAGGTTTTAATATGTGAAGAGGAAATTCCAGAAAGATTTCTTAGAAAACTCGCGAGATATTTGGAGAGGTTATAGGTAGGAGAGTGTATGCCCTCAACTATAGGTCTGAGTGGGAAGTTTGTGTTTGTGAATCTTGGGGAGACCATACAGTCGATGATATATTGATGATATTTTCCTCATCTGGGAAGATGGTGTCAACAACCTCAATTTATTTTTAGACCACCTAAACAAGTGCCATGAAAAAATCTCTTTTACCTTCGAACTGGAATCCGATGATCTTCCCCTTTTTAGGCCTGAAACTTACCCGATGTGCTGAGAGCATTAAAATCTCAATTTTTAGAAAGCCTACTCATACTGACAGATACCTTCATGCTTCTTCCCATCACTACCCTCCCCCAAACACACACAAAAATTTGGTATTATTTCCACCTTGGCTCACCGAGCCAAATCTTTACTTACAGAAGAAACAGAAATTGAAAATGAACTCCTTTTTCTTAAAAAAAGTCTATTAATAATGGTTTCTCCCCTAAGAAAATTGAAGATCCCTCTTCCCCCAGAACCTTCATCTCTTTGCCTTACATCAGCTTTCTTTTACCAAAACTGGCAAAAATTCTCAAGAAGTTTAACTTCAAAACTTGCTTCACTACGCTTCCGAAACTTCGTTCAATACTTAGCAAACCTAAAGAGAAACACCTTCCAACTCAGCTTCCAGGAGTGTACAAGATTTTATGTGATTGCGGAAAGCCATACTATGGACAGACTGCTAAATCCATCCTTCTACGTTTGGATGAACACCGTAGAGATATCTCCTATAACAGGACTAGAGCTAGCGCTCTCTCTAGCCACGTTCTCTTTTCAGTTAACTCAGACGAAGGCCGCCAACACATTGTGACCTGGACTCAAACTTCTAACATCCATGTGTGCTACGATGAACTCGAAAGAAAGATTGTCGAATCTAGAGAAATTTCTCTAGATTCCTCTCATATCAACAACAGCCCGAGTTTCAATCTCTCTGACGCACACGTTGCTTCTGTTCAGTACTGGCGCACTCGCGACAGCGCGTAGTCTACGTTTATTTGGAACTCAAGCTCGCATTTTGAGCTTGTTCATAATATTCCAACCGAGTAAAAATGAATTTGAAAAAAAATTCATTTTTTTCAAATTCATTCAAATTTCAAATTTTCAAATTCATCAAATTTCAAAAAATTATATATATATTATACTTAAGGGGGCTTCTTTGGGGAAAGGTTTTATGGGAAAAGTGGGGCGGGGGGGGGAAGCGTTAACGGGATGCGAACCGTTTCGGTCGTGTGACCATCATCGGAACATTTTCGGGATGGGTGTAGGGCTATGTCACGACCGCATGTTGTATCTGCCTAAAAAGGGCATTTGTTGTCGCTTATTGGTCGGAGGTGTGACCTGATTTGTAAGTTGTGGAGCTTCCAACATTCGGAAATCGTACATCCAATCAACAATGGAATGGTGTCACACCGGGAAATGAAAATCATCTGTCACCTAAAGACAGCTTATGGGGTAGTTCATTTTAAATTTTAATTTCATTTTGATTTCTCATTCTGCATTGCTGCCCACACCGAAATAAGTACGAGGTTGAAGAGAAACATCCGAAAGAATTTCTTATTTGCTACGCTCGTTCTTTAAACGCGTGTCTTCCCTCGTAAACAAATGAAAAAAGTAGCGTTCTGAATTCTTGAGGATTTGTCCCACTCACCGATGTAAACAATATTTTAATTAAGAATGATTTTAATTAAAATTCGTTCGTTACAAACAGGAAGAGACTTTTTTTCGCCTTAAAATTATTATTTTTTTTTTTGCATTTTTTTCTCTTTTGCTTACGAAAACAGTCGTTGAAGTTCGTGCAATAAATAAAAAAAAAATTCTCCTGGGATGTACACGAGCAGAAAAATTGCTCTTCTGTAATCTCATTCAACACTTTAATCTTAATGGACAAATAAATATTCACCTGCTGTTGCATAAATTTTCTCTCTCTCTCTCTCTCTCTCTCTCTGCTTGTCTTTCTCTCGTCTTTTCTGTTTATTCAATCTATTTCCTCCACTCTCTCTCTCTTATATATAAATACTTCCACTCCTTTGCAACGTTCACTTTTTTTCTCTATCCTTTTTCTGTCTTTTCTTTTTTTTTCTTTCTTTTTATTAATCATATAAACATCCTGAGCAACTCCTCACAGAAATCTGAGCAATCTGAACAATATATGGAATGTGGGAAGAAAGCTTCTCCCAAAGACCTGAGGAAGCATCCAATCCCAATAATGCACGTGATATACTTTTTAAAAGATTCATTTGATCTGAATTTTCTGTCATCCCAAACATCGCCTTCCTTTAACAAAGAAACTGAACGTTGTATTGCGTACTTCGTTTAAGTATTAAATTGATGATCCAGGAAGGATATAATCGCCGCTTCAGTTCATTAGTAATATCCCTAAAGACATTGCCCAACGAAACATGCGCCTGTTCTATAAGCTGGAACCATTCCTCTGTTCAAATTCAAACCATCTAACATCACAGAAACAAACCGATCTGCATTAAATTTTGTTGCCTTCTTAAACTAGTTTCTCTTGTTTTTTTCTGGGTTATTTAAAGAATTCAAAATGAAAAAATGGGCTTATAACAGAACTGTGTTAAGATTTTTATTTCTTTTCTCTTTTGACTTGGGTGCACCGGTTCTGTGGGATGCTTTCTTGTTGTAAGAAGTCCTAAATTTGCTTCCAACATCTGATAAAGGCTTGAGCTCATCTAACCAGAGACCCCAGTTCAATCCTTTTAGCATACTGAAGAGTTAATCACCCGTTAAATAAAGAAAATAGAACAGGGAACATTAACTAATCTGTTTCAATCTGAAAAAACGTTTCTGTTTATTGAATTTTGCAGATTGTTCATATTTTACATACAAGTGAATTTATTCAAGTACTAGCGATTCAGAATGCACAAGGACATTACAGACACTCCGTGTATCATCTATATAGACCCCCATTTAATTATATGTCCCAATAAGTCAATAGGAGTTTCATAAAGTAACTAGGGGATGCGAAATCGCTATTCGGATACCCTATCCTTTGTGTGAGAACATTTGTCTATAAGGACAGTAAAAATAACTTTCATTTTTTAGAAAATATATAGTTTGTTATATTACATTTGTGTTATTGCCAAAGAATTGCATATTCTTCTTCTTTTTAAAGATAAAAATACATATTATTTAGAAATTATACTTCATTAAATATAAAACAATATTCCATTTTGTACAGTGTGCACCTACTCTCATATATACGAGGTGTGGCTGTTTAATAACTAGATTGGTTGCAAAAAGGTGGTTTATTATTACAATTGTACAACTCAATTGTTATCCCCTTCAACATACCCCCCCCCCCTGTATGTATACACTGTTGCATACGAATTTTCCATTGTTGGAAGCAGTTGCAAGTCATCAGGTGTTATTTGCTTCAGTAGTGTTGCCGTTTTCTCCTTTACCTCATCCACTGACTGAAAATGGGTGCCCTTCAAGGCGGATTTCAACTTTGGAAAAAGGTAAAAGTCGCATGGAGCTAAGGTTGGCGAGTAAGCTGGATGATCCAACAACAGCGACAAGGCGTGGTAGCTGTTGAAAGGGTACCAGAGGGTCAGACAGTTAACCAACATTACTACCTTGAGTTTCTGGCCAAGCTGAGAGAACGAGTGAGTAAGAAGAGACCCGATCTGTGGAAGAACAACGCCTGGATTCTCCATCAGGACAACGCTCCAGCCCACAGTGCACTTGTCTGTAAAGCAGTGTCTGGCTGATAAGAAGATCCCAGTGTAGGACCATTCACCTCATTCGCCGGACTTAGCTCCATGCGACTTTTACCTTTTTCCAAAGTTGAAATCCGCATTAAAGGACACCCATTTTAAGTCACTGGATGAGGTAAAGGAGAAACCGACAGCGCTACTGAAGCAGCCAACACCTGATGACTTGCAGCACTGCTTCCAGCAATGGAAAAAAATTCGTATGCAACCGTGTACAGATGGAGGAGGGGAGTATATTGAAGGGGGGTTAACAATTAAGTTGTACAATTGTAATAATAAACCACATTTTTGAAAACAGTTTTTTCGTTATTTAATAGCCACACCTCGTATCTTCAAACATCGCAGAAACTTTAAAAAAATAACAAAGAAAAGGTATTATTTGGTGTGTTAAAATATGATTATTAAAGTGAACTAACCAATCGCTAAAGAACATAATTAAATATTATGTTCTGCAATTAAAGATATAAACTTGACAATGTTCACGTTAATATGTGCAAGTTTACATATGTTGGTTTAATTCATTATTTATTTGCATATATTTATATACATTTATATCTGCGTATGTGAAATCCATGCATATTATTTATTTCGTCGCTCTGATTAGGTATTAAGAGCGAGTAAATATTTATTAACAAGCGTCAAATCTACCTAAGTCTCTTCGTGTCTTCCAGTATTCTTTCTTATCATTTTTGTTACGATAAAAAAATCTACTCTTTCTCTTATTATTCGTTTCAATTTAAAGGACAGAATTATAATAATAAAAAAGCGCTTTTCGAGAGAAAGAAGAAAAAAGAAGAGAGTAAGAAAGTATAAGTGGCTATTACAATGCTAACCACCCAAGAATGCATGTTATATTAATGAGATAGCGAAATTAAATTAAAGAGAGCGTTAAATTATACCTCAGAGATGAAATATTAATTTGAAACCACACAGAGCTCCTATAAAACATTTATCCTCTCTTTCCATGTCGAATAGTAAGCGAGAGAGAGTTCTTTAGAACAATAAAGAAACAATTGTTAGCTCCGCTTTTATACTTATTCGATGATCTTAATTTGATCAAATCCCTGCAGACGATTACAATATTTATTGTTCATAAGATTTGCTTTTTCTCTTACATTCTTGTAGTGGTTACAAACAGTTTGGAAAAACAAAAAAGTCGCATTTATATAGCCTCCTAACTTTCATTGTTATGAAGAGTAGAGCGCCATCTATCGCTCAAAATAGGAAACCACAACATCTGCATTTTTGTAACGACTACAAATATGCAAATAAACGAAGAGATGAATTTTTCTCCGACTCGTTGCCATTTTGGGGTTGAGTGATTATTGCTGTTGCGAGAGAAAAGCAAGAAAAAATAATCTGGGTTTAATCGTAGAGACTCCAATTATTGGTTAGTCCGAAGTTAATATTTTCTTGTGTGATTTTCCGTGCCAAAATACTAAAAACTTTCCAGAACACTTACAGCAAGAAGTACACTTTAATTTTAAGGTAGCGTGCTGGTCCTGTAAATTTCATTAACTGCCAACGTGCCGGAAGCTCTTTCCTTGCATGCACCACTGGCTTTGTGCGTATTTATGTATATGGCGATATTGTTGTTGGGCCTGCCTGAAGGTTAAAAGCATTAACATGAATGAAAATTTTAAAACGCTCACTTTAATATTTGAAGCTGGAGACAATTACGTCTTTCGTTTTTTCCACTCAGTTCCAAAAGTACGAACAATAGAGAACGAGGATTGCTGAGGATCATGAAAGAAAGAAATTATTAAGAAGATGTCAGAAAAAGAAATAAAAATGAACTCAAAGCATGTGTTTTAAGGATCATCACGAAGCTTATGGGATTAAACTAGAATACACAAAACGGAAATAGTAAACCTACCATCACTGCCTCTGCTTTCCACTTATTTTCACCGGCTCTTCCAACGTCTGCTGCCTACACTGACCCCCGTCTTGTTTTTGTAGTTATTTGGATACATTCATAAAACATACGAATGGTTCCCATTTGGGTCCCTATTAAATGGATCCAGGATCGTTTTGTGATACTGTACTATGAACTGCATCTGTGAGTTCGTGTATGAGCACACGTTGCATGAGATAGCAGGGTACTTGTGGACTTGTGGTGTTAATAAACCTTGCAGGTGGAATATAAAGCTGTACCAACGTCTATAGATCTTTGTTTTTCATAGTATCTTCCCCCCTATGTTCAGAAAGATATTACGTATTCGCTAACACCAAAGCCATTCTGTTCGTGCTACCGACCGAAGTCGTACAATGCTCAACATGAGCAATTAATTGAATTCCTTTCAAAAATAGGCACGGACGGAAAAGACATTAGGCCTAATAATTAATCTTTACTGGGAACCGACTGCATCTTTGAGAAGACCTCAGAAGAATTCCCAGTTCAGAAAGGTGTGAGACAAGGCTGTCTCTTGTCTCCGATTCTCTTTAAACTGTACACAAAAGAAATATGTAAGAAAATTAGTAACCTCAAAGGAATCAGTGTAGGGGGCAGAAATATTAATAACCTAAGACATGGAGATGATACGGTTCTTCTAGATGAAAACAAATATGACCTCACCTCAAGACTCTTATAGATGAAACTCTCGAGTACAGCGAACCGTATGGCCTCAGTTTCAACTTTAAAAAGACAAAAATCATGATAATTTCAATAGAAAGTGAAATATCAAAAATGTGCATCAATATAAAAGGAAATAAATTAGAACAAGTGCAAACATACATATACCTCGGACACTTGATCACAGAGAAAGGCAGGACAGAAGATGAAATTAGAAAAAGGATTGATTGAAATTACAAGGTCAACTTTCAACAGTAGTATGAAAAATCTATTGACATCTAAGAGAATTAAATTTGAAAACAAGAACTAAGAATCTCCAAATATGGTCCACATTATTATACGGAGTAGAGACATGAACACTCTCCAATCTGAGTGTGAAAAAATTGGAGGCCTTTGAAATGTGGATGCTGAGAAGAATTATGAGAATATCATGAAAAGACAAATGAAGAAGTACTAGAGATAGTAGACGTAAACAGGAGCCGGTAAAAGAAATTACAAAGAGAAAAGAGTAACTGCCTACAAATGACACTTCTCGAAGGAACTGTTGAGGGAAAGAGAATGGACCTTCTCCCTCCAGGAGATCGACACGCGGTAGTCGATCTCCTGGAGGGAGATGACAGGACAGGAATATTTATGAGGGTTTTTGCAACTAATAGCAAGCGATCGTGGAGAAAAAAAATTCTCCACCTCCATCTAAGACTGGTTAACTCACCTTCAGTTGAAAAGTCTTTATAAAGGATCGCCGCGCCCTGCCCAGGATTCGAACCCAGGTCTTTCCAACCGACTGAGCTGTGGGGGCTCAAGAGAGATAGATAAATAATTTACATTGAGTTAATCGCCATTTCTCCGATAGATGGCGATAGTAGTGCACTACATTTTAAGATCTTATTTATGCCAAACCATATTATGAAATGATGATATACTTAGAGGATAAAAGAAAAAAAAAATCGTTTTTTGATTACTACGCACTCTCCGTAAATTTAGGTCACATGTTGACATCCAAATATAAAAGTGCCCTCAATTGCAATTACATGAATGCATAAAAATATTCGCTAGACAGTTAACTGTTTCTTCTGTCCTCCCCTCTTGTTCTGCTTCAAAAAATAAATTCACCATCGCAAGCTCCGAGAAGAAAATGTCGGTTGCACGCGATCAACAATGCGTTCCTGAAGAAACGTGCGCGTTCGTTGCTTGTAGATTACAGAGTTTGGAACGCGTTAAATGTCTCATTTGGAGTTTTTTTTTTCTTTAACACGTGATGGATTTAAATAATAGATGGGTTGGCAAGTAAGCGGACGGGACAGAAGATCAAAGAATCGTCCAGCGTATTTGTGTGCAAAAGAAATACGGAATAGTTGCAGAAGTGAAGGCAATTCTCTTGCCGCTATTTCATCATAAGTGTATTTTAAATAATAAATCTGAAAAAAAAAGCGAGTCACGTGATCGGAGCTCACATTCAATCGGCGGTTTGTGTGCAAGGGGTCGAAGTAATGGACAGCTCTAAACCCGTGTTAAGCGTCCATTTTTTTCCCGGGTTTAGCGATGAATAATTCAACTGACGAAACATCCCAATAGGAACAAACTTATAAGAGACTCATACGTTAAAGAAACAGCCAAAAACAAAATATGGCGATTGCCTCTGACAGGAGGACAATCCAGACTGCGACAGAAAATAAAACACCCTCAGATGCGTACACTAAATAAAATATTAATGATCACTAATGCCATCTACGCACGCTCCTTCTCTGTCTTCGCTTGGGCTCTACTGATAAGACCGAAACTCATTTCTATCCTCTTCGCTTGTCCAAGGGATGTCGAAATTGATTTTTTTCACACATTATCAGTTTTGTTTTGTTTCTCTCTCTCTCTTTCTCTCCGTTTTTCTGCATCTTTCCACCTTACTCTTTCTTTGTTTCATTCTTCCTTTCACATCTTATCATTCTTCTATTTCTTCCCATCTTATCATCATTTTCCTTCTTCCCATCTTATCGTTCTTCTCCCTCTTCCCATCTTATCATCCTTTTCCATCTTCCCATCTTATCGTCCTTCTCCCTCTTCCCATCTTATCGTCCTTCTCCCTCTTCCCATCTTATCATCCTTTTCCTTCTTCCCATCTTATCGTTCTTCTCCCTCTTCCCATCTTATCATCCTTTTCCATCTTCCCATCTTATCGTCCTTCTCCCTCTTCCCATCTTATCGTTCTTCTCCCTCTTCCCATCTTATCATCCTTTTCCTTCTTCCCATCTTTTCGTCCTTTTCCATCTTCCCATCTTATCATCCTTTTCCTTCTTCCCATCTTTTCGTCCTTTTCCATCTTCCCATCTTATCGTCCTTCTCCCTCTTCCCATCTTATCATCCTTTTCCATCTTCCCATCTTATCGTCCTTCTCCCTCTTCCCATCTTATCGTTCTTCTCCCTCTTCCCATCTTATCATCCTTTTCCTTCTTCCCATCTTTTCGTCCTTTTCCATCTTCCCATCTTATCATCCTTTTCCTTCTTCCCATCTTTTCGTCCTTTTCCATCTTCCCATCTTATCGTCCTTCTCCCTCTTCCCATCTTATCGTTCTTCTCCCTCTTCCCATCTTATCATCCTTTTCCTTCATCCCATCTTATCGCCCTTCTCCTTCTTCCTATCTTATCATCCTTTTTCTTCTTCCCATCTTATCATCCATTTCTCTTCTTATCATCCTTTTCCATCTTCCCATGTTATCATCCATTTCCATCTTCCCATCTTATCATCCTTCTCCTTCTTCCTCTCTTATCATCCTTTTCCTCTTCCCATCATCATCATTGTTTTTCTATCTCTTTTCATTACATCTTCTCCCTCAACTTAATCTGCGCATCTTTTGCTTGTCTCTTTCAGTTTCGTTGTTTCATCTTTCTCCGTAAATTTTTCCGCTTTCTCAATGTTAGTCTTTATCCAGATGTCACTCTTCTTTGAAGGCTCTCTCTCACTCTCTCGCTCTGTTATTTCTTTACAGGACTTAAATATTATAAGACCCTCAAGGTATGAGAAATGCAATGCCTCACTGGGAAAAAAAGAGAAAAGAAAAAAATACATATTCATTAAAATTAAAAAATAATCATTAAAATTATTTAATTTTAATGTTTTGTATGGCATAATTCTCATTTTGCATATTTATGCAAAATGAGAATTATGCCATACGAAACTAGAATTAAATTTTAATAAAATGCAAAATAATACTATATTTCGTTTACTTTTATACATTTGGATAGAATTTATATATATGTTGATAAAATCACAGCATAGATACAATTGACGCATGCGCGTTATGCAACAACAATCATAACTCGAACGATACGCAATTCAAATTTCTGAGTCATAATGGCTGCTTGAATAACGCGCATGCGTCAATTGTATCTATGCTGTGATTTTATCCGACATGTATTTCAATGGATAAATGCAAAGAATTGAAAGTATGAACTGTAGTTTTTTTTTTAAATTAATTTGGAGTTCTCACTATCTATCTTGCGAGATTTCTCAAAATGATATTTATTTTTATATTTCTTTTAACATTTGCATATCAAATTGAGAGACTCTAAGATAAGTGATATATTAATTTGCTTTGATGCGTTTTTGCTTTTGTTCAAAAGTTAGTAAATATTAAAGAATATTTACATATTTTATTTATCTGAAATGTTTCAATAAATTGACACCCATTGGGCCTAAAAACTGAACACCAGATTAGTCCAAAAAAATTAATAATTATTTGGTATCTTGAAATACTTATGTTTAACAATAAATCAAACAGTGACAAGTTTTTAAAATGACAATACCATACTATTTGGAGTTCGTTTATTCAAACATTCAACTCACAACAATGTGTACGTTTGTGACTAGCGCCCTCTGCGAACAATATTTGAAAGCACGAGATGTAGATGAAAAACAAGTAAAATCTAGCAATATTTTGCTGGATAAATTTAATTCGAAATGGCTGTTCACTCTCGCGATGGCGATACACCTCTTCAAGATGTTGTCATTGTAATAGCAAATCTTTCTTTGATCGTTCTTAAAGAAAAGCTTCTAACATCTCCTGTCCATCATTGAAAAAAAATTCTTTGTGCAAACTCCTCGGAGTTTGCGGATTAAACCGACACATTGGTGCGACTGGAGGATGGTGTGGAAAAAAAAAGGTACAAGACTTGTGTTTGCAGGGATAAATTGTGTTGCGCGCGCTAATCTCTACTAGATTTCTTAGAGAGTGGAGAGATTTTTATCCCAACTCGCAGATGAGAATTACGCCTTCATACGTGGGTCTTCTGTGCTTGCACCATTTGCTGTATTACTCCACAGACACTTATTTTTATATTTTTTTTTTACTATCTGCCATATGAAGAATTAAGAGAAGGCTTCACAGAAGACGATAGATTGGTTCTCTTCTATGTTTGTTTCCTTACTTTGCGTTCAAACTTTGATAAAGACAGTCCATGGTGATTCTCGTTTCTTCTATTTTATGTTGGAAGGCTTTCATCTATTTGCATGCATAATAAAGAAACTTACCGATGACTGCTGGATCGTGGTTTAAAAGGTCTCTCTTCTTTCTCTCTCATCTCTCTCTCTATATATCTATCTCTCTATCTCTACGACATTCATATGGGATAAAAGAACATTATCAACCTCGTGCTGTCTACATAAAAACATCTTCGGATTGAAGTGGTTTAAATTTGTGAAACTTAAAGAAAGATAAGTGAAGTAAAGAAATATCCGTTTCAATAAGTTGCACGCACGCACGCACGCACACACGCACACACACACACACACACACACACACACACGTGCACAATCTTTAAATAAAAAACTACTCTTACAGATTTTAAAAAATATATAATGTTTTGGTCGGTGCGGTTAACCTAGTGGCTATGCGCTTCGCAACCATATGCCTGGGGATGGAGTGTGTCCTAGCTTCGATTCCCGTCGATGATCTGGAGTTTAAGGATATTCCTTAGTCATAGCCGAGTTAGCCGGTCTTGGGCATGGACAGCAGGGTTTTTCTCCCCAGTTTATCTGGGGTTTTTCATCCCGCAAGCAGACAAACCGGCCCGTGAACACACATACGGATACAGTCATGAATATCGTCCTTAGAAGATGCAGCAGATGAGTTGGGAACCGGCTGCATTAATACGCCAGTAACCCCCTCATTAGGAGGGGATTCAACCCGTCCAAGATGGATGAGAAGGATAGGATAATATTTTTCTTGTATTTTTATCTATTATTATCTGAAGTATCTCCTTTGGAAATATAGCCAATACGGAGAGATAGAAAAGTAGAATGTGAAAGAAATTTAGTAAAAGACTGTAATTTTTTTGCACTTGTAAAAATGTAAAAAATTTAACTCCATCTTCCTTTTGTGTATTAGATCCAACGGACTTTTACAGTCAAATAACTTGACTTCTTCTAAACCCATTATTATATCTATATGTGGTTTGTCGATCTGATAAACGAAATGCTTCCAAGTTTCAAGTGGATAAACCTTGTCGCCTAAAGATGCCAACCTGTTACATCATCTTTAGTTGAAGATGATGATCTTCATGATGATGAATCATATTCAGTTGAAGATGATTTCACGTTTGACATTTGAAGGGACAAGCATTTCAGTGGATGCCGTTAAACTTTTTCTCTTCATAAATTTGAATTTGGTTAATTTGGTTAGCAATTAAAGCCTCACTCTAAAATAATTAAAAATTATAAATTATGGATTCTACCAATTACCATCTTTTATTTTAAACCCCAAAGTAGGGGTAATTGCGAGATATATTCTCAAAGTCATTACTAACTTCGTTATACGAGTTGCTTTGGTATTACACTAGATGAAAGACATAAAAACGTGTTGGTAGAGTTATCTTTTATTAGTGTTTTATGATTTCGGTGTTCACTCACATTCACGATATTTAGATAGAAACTGAAAGATGAAGAGAGATCAAAAAATATTTATCAACTTTTTAAGTCAACAAACTAAAGTGTTACGAACATTTTAAAATTCACAACCGTGGGATGAATCTCGTCTTATTTTTCATAATTTTGGAAACATTATCTTAGCTCTTATGGATTTCCAAACATGGCGTTTCTTGTATCTGCCGTGTTCGAAGCCCAACAAATAATTACTCCATTATTATTCTACCCAAACTCACGAGTGCCATTCATTAAAAGATCTACGGGAGTTCATTTAAAACCGGTCGCTCGTAAATGATTTCTTTGTCGATTTCAAATGCCGGTAAAGACATTTGGAATTCTTGCGTAGGTGCCGAAAGAGAGAGTGTGTGTGTGTGTGTGCAGAAGGATAATTAAAAGTGATTTTCATTTTCAAATCGTTATGAAGATCTTTATGACAATACATAAGAGGACTTTTATCACTTTATAATTACTTCCGTATTGAATCTCAAACGGTGTATTTGGTCGTGGTGAAAAGGATTGCCTTTCTTCGATTCGCATTGAGAAAAAGAAAGAGAGAGGAGAGAGAGAGAGTTTGTGTGTGTTATACGAGGGTGGTCTGAAAAGTTCTCGGCCTAACAATGAAAAAACGAATTTATAATTTCAAAATTATTTTTATTTTTCAACATAATCTCCCTTAAGAGTAATACGTTTATTCCAGCGATGCTCCACGGCCATTATCCCATCCCTGTAGTCGTTCTCAGGAAGATCTGCAAAATACCCCATTACAGCTGCAATCCCTCTTGATACAAAGAAAAACGCTGACCAGCGAGGAAGAGTTTTAGTTTCGGGAAGAGACAGAAGTCAGAGGGAGCCAAATCTGGGGAATAGGATGGATGTTCCAACAATTCATAGTGCAGATCCCTTAATTTTCTGATTGCCAAAACATCTTTGTGGGCAGGTGCATTGTCCTGATGAAAGATGATGTTTTTCTTCTGCAAACCGAGTCTTTTCTTACAAATTTTTTCATCTAGTCTGGTTAAGAGATCGGGAAAATATTCCCTGGTTATTGTTTTACCCTTTTCAAGATAATTAATAAATAAAATGTCTTTAGCATCCCTAAACACAGATGCCATGACATTTGCTGCTGATGGAACTGACTTTGTCTTCTTTGGCGCTTCTGTCCACTGTTCTGACTGCTATTTGGATTCTGGTGTGTAATGGTGAATCCAAGTCTCATCCTTAGTAATTAAACTACACGAAATCAGTTTTATTCTTGTTAAAATCCAAGCATTGTTCAGAGATTTTCATGCGAGTGCGTTTTTCATCTGCTGTGAGCAAGCGCAGCACCCAACTTCCGCAAAGCTTTTTGATTTGCAATTCTTCATGCAAAATATATCCTACACGTTCTTTTGAAATGCCTGTAGTCTCAGCAATTTCACGAACTTCGAATCGCCGGTCATCCAATACCATATCATGCACTGATCAATGATTTCTGGTGTTGTTACACTTTTTGGACGTCCTTCCCGTGGATCATCTTCAAAGCTGGTACGTACGGCCACGTTTAAACTCGGCAGTGCATTTCTTAATTTTCGAAAACGAAGGAGAAGAGTGCCCATAAAGTTTTATGAACTTCGAATGAATTTCTTTTGGCGTTAAACCTACTATTGAGAAGAATTTTATAACCGCACGATACTCAATTTTATTTATTTCAAGGGATACAGGCAACACTTTTGCTTCAGACAGCTGTATAAAACAAACTATGTGATAGAATGACTTGCAATTTCACATGGATGCTTATGAGAGATGTACCAACGTAGAGAAAGAAAATCTTCTCGATAGTGTTGCCATCTATGGTCGAGGCCGAGAACGTTTCAGACCACCCTCGTAAATAGTTTAAATAGTTTTCCCGCTTAGTTAAAGCGTATATTAATTATACTTGACAAGAAATTATATTTTATTTTAAATCTATTCTAACCAAATCGGAAAATTATCCCCAATTATCAGTCACCAGAGTTATTAATAATAATGTACGCCTCTTTTTTACTTATATATATATATATATAT
Source organism: Typopeltis vanoorti (assembly GCF_054136105.1). Lineage (NCBI taxonomy): Eukaryota > Metazoa > Arthropoda > Arachnida > Uropygi > Thelyphonidae > Typopeltis > Typopeltis vanoorti. The sequence goes on from NC_143572.1 coordinate 69,796,146, forward strand.
ATATCAAAAATATATGATTTCTGTTTTGATTTAACCTTCGTATCTTCTTGGATCTAGCTTCCACTGATGAGACCTCAACAAAACTCGAAACCGGTCCGTTTAGTGACCCTTTTCCCTTAATGATTTTGCATTATGGGATACTAAGGCAACTGATGTGAAGTCAACGCCCTCTATATACAAGCAGATTAGTTGTGGACAGTTATTCATGCTTACACAGGGTAAGATTAAAAATTAATATAAGTTATCGCCAATTACCTGTGTGTGTTCAGCGGTTAGTTTGTCCTTTCCAAGCAAGGAACATCTGAGTTTGCTACCTGCTTCTCCATTTTCTGTAGAAAATGCTTTTATGAATAATTTTTGTCGTGATAGGGGGGAATTCGAACCTAGATATTTCCAAGTGAATGACATGAAAATAAGAGAATTTGATTTGAGATCAAGACTTCAGAACCCAGGGAGGAAGGGAGAGAGAGAGAGAGAGAGAGAGAGAGAGAGACGGGTAGGTATAAAGCGAAAGTAAGTTAATAGGAGACAATTGTCTGCATCGATGAGACGTAATAGCAACGCCATTCTTCCCTTGATGCACGGAGGTCGTATATTAGCGCTCGCATCCGTGACAGCTGTGTGTGTGTGTGTGTGTGTGTGTGAAGATATTGTTACGCAGAAACAACTTCGCATTGGCTGATCCCAGGATATAAAACAAAACAGTCCGACCGAACACATTAAGAAAGAGCAGCGTGTATTTGCCATAAATAGCTCTTTGAACGCTATCCGTGAGCTACTTTTGCTGTTAGTATCAAAGCAAATACAGAAACGCGTGTTGTTCGACTTCCACTTAGGTTGGAGGTGGGGGGGGGGGGGCGGAGGAGTAAGGAGAAGTACATCCAGCAGATTCCAAATTCTGCATTTACAGTCAATGAGCGTGCATCGGAAGCATGCACGCAGACATACGTGATGGAGAATGTTATAATGTCTGAAGTTTTCATCATCTCAGAGCCTCTTTTCATTTCTACGTTCATGTAAAGAAGCTAAGTCTTCTGTGTCATCAACATACAGCGAACCCGTTTCGACGAAGTTAAGAAAGAGGTTACAAAACAAATTTTTCACAGCAGTTGCTCTGGGAACATCATTTGGTGCGAGAGACGAATATTCAGCGTTTCGACCGTAGCTGCCTCCCTCCGAGTGGGCACGTGGGAGAAGTCGTCGTTGTTTTTCGACGAAGAATGATCCTTTGCATCCTTAAAAAGGTTCTGAGAAGCAAACCCATACGCTTCTTCATCTGTGTCTTTTAATTCCTTAAAATCCTTATTCATAAGAAACGACGTTCGATTTTTTTTTCTTAGTTTTTTTTTCTTAAT